>NC_041384.1:146098346-146160730 GCF_002162155.2 Triticum dicoccoides | reverse complement strand
CGTGGTGTGGTGGAGGGCTGGATGAACAGTAGACGGTGGAGGGGTTCCCGTGGAGGGGTGGTTGAACAGGACCCCGTGGTGTGGAGGGCTGGATGAACAGTAGACGGTGGAGGGGTGCCCGTGGAGGGGTGGTTGAACAGTAGCCGGTGGAGTAGCGCGCGGTGGAGGCTGGATGATCAGGAGCCTGTGGAGGCTGGAGGAGGTCGACGGTAGCCCGTGGAGGCTGGAGGAGGTTGACGATGGAGATGAACAATATCCCGTGGAGTCCCGTTTTGTGGTACGCCGCACCCCTCCCGATGAACAGGACCCCGTTTCGATCGTAGGAGGTCCGTTTCCTCTGTTTTGTGGTACGCCAGACCCCTCCCGATCAACAGGACCCCGTTCCGAACGTAGGAGGTCCGTTTCCTCCGTTGTGCGGTACGCCAGGCCTCGTTTCCATCGCCTGTTCCGTCCAAGCCCTCCCGATGAACACGACCACGCATTCTGTTCCGACCCAGCCGGTTGGCTCCCACGCGTTCCGTTACCTCCTGATGAACACGACACATTCCGTTGCCTCCCCATGAACACGACACACTCCGTTGCCTCCCCATGAACACGACGACGATGTTGTTTCTCCGTTCCGACCCAACCATGTACACGAGCCCTGGCCGTATGTATACACGAGTAGGCGTTCGAGACCCCGCCCGTATGTACACATACGTGGCTGTATTTTCTCTCTTGCACCCTAGCCGTTGTACGTACGTGTACATGCTACGTGCGCGCCTCTACTACGACACGTATGCGCCTCTACTACTACATGTGCGCGCTTCTACATCCACCAGTATATATGTACGTACACGTTCGCGACCAGAATGACAACGCTACGTACGCTTCGACCAGGTGGGTCCCGACTGTCAGGCACTTCCTTGCCTGCGAAGATGTAGCTGGTGGGTCCTAGCAGTCAGGGGGGCGAATCGTTTTTTTACCCGGACGCACTTCCTTGCGTGCAAAGATGTAGCTGGTGGGTCCCAGCAGTCAGGGGAAAACATTTTTTTTCGCGAAATACAGTGGCCCGTCTGGTGGGTCCCAGCTGTCAGGTGGAGGAATCATTATTTTCCGCGTAATAAGGAGGCACTTCCTTGCTGCGGCCGTGGACCCAGCTGTCAGCCTCTCCACGTACAGTCCACGTCCGATGGAAGTCTTTCCTTAACCATGTTGACCACACCGCGCCGAGAGCACCAGGGAGGTGGACGACGGTGATGCCTAGGAAGGGGATGATGGGGAGCCGGGGAAGACGCGGCAGTGGAAGCCCGCGCGAGAGGAGTATGAGAGTTCACTGGTTCGGCTGCAGTGTGAGGCTGCCGTCACCGTAGGGCCTGGCCAGCGATGGGAATAGTAGGGGCGGTGAGGCCTCCGCGGCAGCACAGCCGACCACGGGAGGCAGGAGCATGCGGCACGACCGGCACTGCTTTGGGCGGCTGGAGCAAGAAGACCAGAGGTTGAAGAAGCACTACGACCGTTGGATGGACATCGTACGGTCACTGGAGCTTGACTCATTTATATTGACTAAGTTGACAAAGCCCTCCATCCCCGTCAACTTAGTAGGCCCACAAGTCAGCCTCCCACCAAGGTGGGTCCTAGGTAGCAGGGGGTATTCATTTTTTTGTGCGTAATAAGGAGGCACTTCCGGTGGGTCCGAGCTGACAGCAGGGGGAATGTTTTTTTCGCGAAATACGGTGGCCCTCGGGTGGGTCCCAGCAGTCAGGGGCAAACGTTTTTTTCGCGAAATACTGGTGGGCGTCCTGTGGGTCCCTGCTGTTAGGTGGAGGAATAATTATTTTCCGCGTAATAAGGAGGCACTTCCTTGCGGCTGCCATGGACCCAGTTGTCAGCCTCACCGAGAGCACCACGGTGGTGGACGATGACGAGGCCTAGGAAGGGGACGACGCGGAGCCGGGGAAGACGCGGCAGTGGATGCCCATGCGGAGAGGAGTACGAGGGTTCACTGGTTCGGCTGCGCTGCCGTCGCCGCAGAATAACAGGGGGTGTGGGTGAGTGGAGTGGAGGGATGGCCTGGCCAGCGGTGGGAGTAGTATGGGGCGGTGAGGCCTCCGCGGCAGCACAGCCGGGCACAGGAGGCAGGAGCAGGCGGCACGACCGGCGCTGCTTTGGGCGGCTGGAGCAAGAAGACCAGAGGTTGAAGAAGCACTACGACCATTGGATGGACATCGTACGGTCAGTCAAGTTAGAATCATGCATATTGACTAAGTTGACAAAGCCCTTCGTCCCCGTCAACTTAGTAGGCCCACTATACTGGGTCCCAGCTAGCTAGCAGGGGGAGTATTCATTTTTTGTGCGTAATAAGGAGGCACTTCCTTGCGTGCAAAGATATAGCTGGTGGGTCCGAGCTGTCAGCGGTTGTAATGTTTTTTCGCGAAATACAGAGGCCCTTTCGATGGGTCCCAGATGTCAGGTGGAGGAATCATTATTTTGCGCGTAGTAAGGAGGCATTTCCTTGCGTGCGGCCGTGGACCCAGCTGTCAGCCTCTCCACGTACAGTCCACTTCAGATGCATGTCGGTCGTTGACCACGTTGACCACGCCACGCCGAGAGCACCAGGGCGGTGGACGACGGCGAGGCCTAGGAAGGGAACGACACGGAGGCAGGGAAGACTCGGCAGTTGTTTTTTTTTCCCACGCGGAGGGGAGTACGACTGTACGTGGGTTTACTGGTTCGTCTGCCGTCGCCGGAGAATAACAGCAGGTGTGGGTGAGTAGAGGGATGGCTAGGCCAGCGATGGGAGTACGGTGGGGCGGTGAGGCCTGCGCGGCAGCACAACCGGCCGCGGGGAGGAGGGAGCAGGCAGTCTCGCCGGCGCTTGTTTGAGCGGCTGGAGCAGGAAGAGTAGAGATTGAAGAAGCACGACGGCCGTTGGATGGACATCCAACAGTATACATGCCATATGTGGAAAGCCTCAAATCTGTGGAAAACAGCATACAACCCATCTGCCATTATTTCAAATAATTTACAGCCCATTTGCTAATTCTTACGGGTTTTTTGGAGCCCATATTCTTTTTATTAGCATTATAGCCCATATTGTGGCCACGGTTGAAAAATTATACGAAATTCTGCATATGTCGGTGCGGTCTGAACTGTTTTTAATCCCGAAATTTCAAGTCACATTTAGACTGATTTTAAAAATAAATGCATATCAATATAAAATCCAATAAATTGTCCACGCATAAAAATCATTGCAATTCAAAATCTTGAAATGAAAAATATATATTTAAAACTAATTGCCGGTTTGATGTGTTTTAAAAATGTACAACCCATTTCTCATTACTGATAGGCCATTTTCTCGGCCAGCCGAATGAAGCTCTCCTCCTCTTGAAAGATTTGCAGCCCAACAGGCCTGATAAAGCGACTTAGTTGACAAATCACAAAAAAACTGGGCTAGCCATTTTCAGAAAGAAAAAAAAACTACTGGGTTGGTCTGTGGTAAACATAAAAGAAAAGGCTGTCTAGATAGGCCAGAGTGTCCCGCACAGCCCAGTTGACACCCTGCTCCCATCTCAAAAACAAATTAGATAAATGCCACTCCAATTATGGCGATTCATAAAAATGCCACTGCAATTTCCAAACTTTGAAAAATGCCACTACAATTTTTGCAAACTTTGAAAAACGCCACTGCAGTTTGCAAACTTTGAAAAACGCCACTCCAGAATTCGAAAAATGCCACTAGAAATGGCATGAAATGGCATTTTTCAAAGTTTGGAAATTGCAGTGGCATTTCTCGGATACACCAAATTTGGAGTGGCATTTATCAAATTAACCCAAAACAAAAATAACTGGGCGAGCTGCTGGGTCCCTGGTGTCAGCCGCTCGTTGTGCAATTCTCTCGTTTATTGACTACGTTGACAATGGCATGTGACCCAGATGTCAGAAATCCACTAGGAGGAGCCATTTTTTTATTGGTTTGAAATAAGGAGGCACTTGCTTGCGTACTGCCATGACCTTGGCGGGTCCCTGCTGTCATCCTCTCCATGTACAATCATCTCCTGATTGTGTACGCGTTAACTTGCTAGGCCCACAAGTCAGCCTCTAAACCCATGGAGGACAAATACAACCCATTTAAAAAAATAACAGCCCATTCCATACGTTCAAACGGAAAGTTCAACATTCAGAGCAAAGTAACAGGTCTGATCCACATATAGAGTACCGAACTTCCACGTTGACAACCATCATAGCCAAGTTAACTATCTACTCCCACTAATACTCTAGTAGCTTACAAGTACTAACTTACTCTTAGCTAACTAGACGATGTCGGCCGCCATCTATGGTACACGCTAAACGCCGGCACCGGCGTCGTGTGCCTCGCCTCGGACTTGCAAGAGGTGCGATAGGGTGCGTTGCTCGCGTGCGTTGGCCCTTTCCATGCCGGCGTGGTCCACCGAAGCTTCGGCTTCCAAGCGGGAAACCCACTTGACGAGCTGGTAGTAAAAATCGGCGTTGCGAACGTGTGTGTGCCCGACAGCCTCCAGGGCTATTTGTCGGGCGCCAGCCTCCACGTAGTCGGGCCAGTTGCGGGCTCTCTGCTCGTGACTCGGAGCGTCGGTGCGCTGCTGCTCCATGTCCCGCTGGCGGCGTAAATCGGCGATACGCTGCTCCTCCGCCAGGCGGTCGCGCTCCAAAAACTCCTGCTCCTCCACCATGCGGTCGCGCTCCAACAACTCCTTGATCTCCGCATTGCCATCTAAAGACAGATAGAATGCGTCCTCCCTCCGTCTGCCTTCCGGTGAAAATCCGAACACTAGTTCCGGCGGTGACCGCGTCCGGCGTCGCCTATCGCGGACGGGCGGGGGCATGGCAGACGTGGCGAGTGACGTCGGGCCGGTGGGGGCTTATGAGGATATGGCGAGTTGGGTCACGGTGGCACCGGAGAAGGCAGGGAAGCAGTACTCATAGGAGGAAGGTAGCGCGACGGTCATCAAAATTCAATGCATAATGGCTTAGCACGCTAGCTTGCCGTGGAAAACTAGACAAACTGAAATTATGACTATGTCGTCCCGTCCCATCTGGGTCGCACGCCGGCATGGCGGTCAAATGAGTGCTCTCGAGTCAACTCCCTCCTTGTCAATAATGATTCCACGGATTTAAAAAGCCCAGAAAAATTAAAGCGTATCTTTTTTCGCATCAGTTAGCTGCCTTAATTACGGCCGGCTGCATGCAGGCACTTAGAATCGCTTGCACGCAGTACGCGAAGCAGCATGCAACGAGTCGCAGCCGAGGGCACACATGCAACCACTTAAATCGCTGGAATTAATTAGTCTTAAACTTCTGCATGTCGTTAATTATTGCCATGCCTTGGTCTTGCTGCTTTGCTCACGGAATTAATTAGGCTTAAACTTCTTCAGAGGTAGGCATTTTTATCCATGTAGGATCGATAGTGTAGCTTGTCAGTTTCTTCAGAGGTAGGCATTTTTACTCAAAAAACTGCCACTTCGCATCTTGCATCGCAAATAAAACTGCCATGAGCGCATTTGTAGGCTAGCTAGTGATCGATCAGTAACTTGTAAACACTGAGCGAATAGAAATAAGTAACCATTAATGCATCTCAATGATTCACAGATCATATACAAATATGTAGCTCCAAAAGTGTTGGGGATATTACCGCTAGGCGTAAGCCGGCACATCTGGGCCGGGTCAACTTCATCAGTAATTCAAGAGTACTAAAGCCCAAGAAGACAGACAAGGGCCTAAGGCCCGTGATCGGTTTTAGATTTGTAGCCATAAACCGGCATTTGTATATAAACTTGTATTGTAAGTTAGGAATAGGGAGAGACCAACCCGGATACGAATATGGACCGGTGTTGGGACTCTGTGAACCGACGGGCGTCACCCGTGTATATAAGGGGACGACCCGGTGGCGGTTCAAAGAGAGACAACAACTCGAGACATAGGCGAAGCTTGTTTTGCTCCCTAGTCATCGAAACCCCATCAATTCCATCACAACTAGACGTAGGCTTTACCTTCATTGAAGGGGCCGAACTAGTATAAACTCTCTTGCGTCCCTGTGTCCGCTTTAACCCCTTCAAGCTAACCCGTCGTGATGGCTCCACGACTAAGTCCTTTCTCTAGGACATCTGCCGTGACAATTCCATGACAGTTGGCGCCCACCGTGGGGCTATCGCACGATGGTTTCAAGTTCTTGGAGGGCTGCTTTGAAGGACTCGAGGGCTACGCTGTAGGCCGGATGACTAAGAGTCGTCGTGGCAAGCTCTACATCGACGACGCAGGCTGGGGCCCCGAGGCCGGCTCAGTTGAGTACGGGTACCGGGTCCCCTTTGGTGGCATTCACGTTTTCATTGGCAAGATTGGTGAACCGGGCCCTGAGCCGGACATCTGCACCGACCTCATCAAGACGGCTCAGCGTGCGCGATCCGCCCGGGTTAAACCGGCCTTTAAGCGTGCCTTCGTGGGGGTCATCCATGGAGGAAGTTATGAGGATGGGTCGGAATCTCGCGGCGAGACCGTCGTTTGTTCCGATGATGAGTCATCGACCGAAGAAACCGAATCTCTTTATCAGCTACAAGACGGCCGGGTTGGGGGCTGTTTCGATGGCGACAGTATTCCGGACCCCTCTGATCTGCCCAACCGGGTTGGAATATTCATGACTGGCACACAAGCAGCGTTTCATTCTTCGACCGCTGTGGCAACAACCTCCGGTTCAACAGCGGCGACGGCTGCCGGGGCAGGAGGCCCTGTGCGCCCGCCGGCTCAAGTTCTATCAGAGCTATTTGATGCATTGGCTGTGCTTATGGAGGAGGCTAATCCGGCGGATCAGGGCGTTCACAACGCCGAGATTGCAAAAGTGAAGGAACAGATCACCCAGGCCAAGGCAGATCTGGCAGCTGAGGACACCAGGATGGCCACGGAGCGGGCCGCTTTAGACGCACAAGCCTACAGGCTCATGTTGGACCAGAGCGCGTCGCAGGAAGTCATGAGGAGGAAGTACCGATCCCGTTTGCCTCCGGTTTTCAAGGCCAGAGACCTCTTTAACACTCCAGGAGTAGGAACCGGCGATCTGCTGGAGGGAAACTGGGCGGAGGCTCCCGGGACCGGTGCACCGGTTCAGCCTCGTCAGATGGACCCACCTCGTCAAAACACCGTTATACCTCAGGCTATTTTAACACCTAAGGGTCACTACTCCAACCCGATGGACAATCTCGTCGCCGCTGCTGCACGACTGGAGGCCATTCCAATTGAAAGTGATTCGTCGCAGGCAGTAGAGACGCGACGGGTAAAGGAGCTTCTGAGGACAGCTTTGGTCCAACAGGAAGTGTACTCGTACAGCCGCGACCGGATCCACTCGACCCCTCGTCCAAGCCGGAGCTATAGCAGACATATGGATGAACCGACAGTGTCGAGTAATGAACGACGTGGAGCACCCCGTGGCAACAACCCGGCGGACGGTGCTGATAACGCTCAGGAAGTGGTGGACCGGGCTCGAGCACGCAGGGACGCCGAGTTAGCCGCACAGCATCAGGCTCGGCAGCTCACGCCGGTTCGTCCAACTATCTCGATCGAACCTGGTGTTACTTCTAGTTCTTTAGGGGTGCCTTGCCTTATCCCCGCTTTACGCAATGTGCGCCTGCCCAAGGATTTCAAAGGCCCGTGCAAGGTACCAAATTACACGGCGGATCAACCTCCAGAGACATGGGTGGAGAGCTATGAGATGGCCATGGAGATGCTTGATGTGGATGACACTGCGTGTGCGAAATACTTCACCGGTAAATTCTATCAGTTCATGGGCCCAATTACGAGCCCGATTTATCAGCAATTTCAAGGATACATGTAAACAGCCTATGTCGATAGTGGACTTAGCTGCCTGGGTACAGGAGGAAGGAGAGTCAACAACTCATTGGGTGCACCGGGTTTCACAAGTGTTGCATTCATCAGATCGCATCAACGCTGACACCGCAGTATTAACCCTAGAAGGCAACTGCCGGTTTGGGCCCCTAAAGCTGAAGTTGGGACGGATGAAGCGTCATTGCACTGACATGGGGACCCTCATGGCCGCTTTGGTGAAATATGCTGATTCTGATAGTACCAAGGATCCCGAATCTGATGATGACAAGACGGGGAAGGGAAAGAGGAACAGCAACTCCAAAGGTCAGCAGCATCACTGGACAGGCAATGGTGGTGGAGGCAAGCGTAAAGCGGATGGTAACATGGACTTTGTGGCTAATACCAACGCACAAGGCAATGGCCAGCGACGCAAGGGTAAACCGAAAAATCGTAATGGGGCGCCCAACCCTAACCCAGACCGCCTAAACTATCTGCTAAGCCAGCCTTGTCCAAGACATGGGACGAAGGAGGCGCCAGCAAACCACCTTTGGAAGGATTGCTTTATTATGAAGGAGTTCAAGAATTCTAATAATTTCCGGTATGACCACGAATCTGGCGGTGGCTCAGGATCCGGGCCGGGTTACGGTGGAGGAAGTTCTGGTTCAGGATTTAATGGTAATCCGGGCGGACATAATGGTCAAAATAGTCAGAACAACCAGGGTGGTTACAACCAACAGCAGCAACAGTCAGGTTACCAGAGCAACCCAAAGCAGTTGAGTAGTGGGCAGTACCATGTCTTCACCACTAGCTTGGACAAGCGAGACCGAAAGATTCAGAGGCGGGCGGTCAACTCTGTTGATCCAGCCATACCCCGTTATCTACGTTGGTCTGAACAGCCAATCATATGGAGCAGGGAGGATCACCCTCCCCAGTTCGATAATCCGGGTCAGTTGGCTCTGGTGGTGGCGCCTCAGGTGGGAGGTTACAAGTTCACCAAGGTGCTCATGGATGGAGGGAGCAACATTAATATCTTGTACTACGAGAACTTCCATCGTATGGGACTAACAGATAAAAATCTCAAACCGTCCAATACGGTGTTCCACGGGGTAGTACCTGGCAAATCAGCATATCCTGTTGGTAAGATAGCTTTGGAGGTGGCCTTTGGGGATGATCATGATTCCAGGTCGGAGACATTGACGTTTGAAGTGGTGAAAATCGAAAGTCCATATCACGCCCTGTTTGGGCTACCGGCCTATGCCAAGTTTATGGCACGGCCCTGTTATGTGTATTTGCAGCTCAAGATGTCGGGTCACAAGGGGACAATAACGGTTCACGGAAGCCGCAAAAATGGATTTGGAGTGCGAGGAAGGAGAGGCGGCCTATGCAGAGTCGGTTTGTGCCACCGAGGAGCTGAGGTATTATAAGGACCATGTTGATCCGGCAGACATGACGCCATTAAAGAAGCCAACTCCGGAGCATGATCCGACCCTGAAGTTCAAATCGGCAGCAGAAACTAAGTTTGTTGACTTTGTACCTGGCGATTCGTCCAAGCAGTTCAGCATCAGTGCCAACTTGGATCCGAAATAGGAAAGCGCGCTCATCGAGGTCATCCGTGAGAATTAGGACATTTTTGCATGGAAGCCCTCTAACATGCCAGGTGTACCGAGGGAACTCGCTGAGCACACCCTTAATGTGGATCCTAAATACAAACCGGTGAAACAGTTCCTCCGCCGGTTTAACGAAGAAAGACGCAAGGCGATTGGAGAAGAGGTAGCTAGGCTCTTAGCAGCTGGTTTTATTATTGAAGTTTTTCACCCTGAGTGGCTTGCCAATCCGGTGCTGGTCCTTAAGAAAAACGGCACCTGGCGTATGTGTGTGGATTACACAGATCTTAACAAGTCTTGTCCAGCAGATCTTTTTGCCCTCCCCCGTATTGATCAAATTATTGATGCTACGGCGGGTTGTGAGCATTTAAGTTTTTTGGATGCATATTCTGGCTATCATCAGATCAAAATGGCAGTTAAGGACCAGGAGAAGACGGTGTTCATAACTCCCTTTGGAGCCTTCTGCTACGTATCTATGCCCTTTGGGCTCAAGAGTGCCCAGGCCACTTATCAACGGTGTGTGCAAAATTGTCTTCACAAGCAGATCGACCGTAATGTACATGCTTACGTGGATGATATCGTGGTTAAATCCAGAGAGAAGGAGACTATGATTGATGATTTGAAGGAAACCTTTGATAACCTGAGGACATACAAGATGATGCTTAATCCGGACAAGTGTGTCTTTGGCGAACTGGCGGGCAAGTTGTTGGGTTTTCTGGTGTCCAATAGGGGAATTGAGGCCAATCTGGAGAAGATCACAGCCATCACCTCCCTGGCTAAACCAAAGTGTATCAATGATGTTCAACGCCTGGCAGGCCGGATTGCCGCGTTAAGCCGGTTTATCAGTCGTCTTGGTGAGAAGGCAATCCCTTTGTATCATATGTTGAAGAAGACGAATCAGTTTGTTTGGAGTTCCGCGGCTGATGAAGCATTTGAGGACTTAAAGCGGCAGTTGGCCAATCCGCCTGTGCTCGCCGCTCCCATTGACAAGGAGCCGTTACTGCTATATGTTGGTGCTAATGCTCGGGCAGTCAGTGTGGCTATTGTGGTGGAGCGAAAGGAGGCAGGTAAGGAGCATCCGGTTCAACGTCCGGTCTACTATATCAGCGAGGTACTCATTGAGTCCAAGCAAAGGTATCCGCATTGGCAGAAGTTGGTGTATGGAGTTTTTATGGCGAGCCGGAAGCTTAAGCTCTGCTCCTGTGGGGGATATCATCCAGAACCGGGAAGCAACTGGCCGGATTGCCAAGTGGGCTATAGAGCTTGGGCCGCACGGTTTGAGGTATGTGCCTCGGACGGCGGTTAAATCTCAAGCACTTGTTGATTTCATCAATAATTGGACGAAAATGCAAGCACCTGAAGAAAAGCCGGATCACACATATTGGACCATCCATTTTGATGGATCCAGGCAATTGGAAGGCTCGGGGGCTGGAGTCATATTAACTTCCCCACGAGGTGATAAGTTTTGTTATGTTCTCCGCTTAATGTTCCCTTGTACTAACAATGCAGCTGAGTATGAAGCCTTGCTCCATGGTCTCTGGATGGCTAAGGAGATGAATCTAAGTCGAGTTAAGTGCTTCGGTGACTCGGACCTTGTGGCTCAGCAAGTGTCTGGTACTTGGGACTCCAAGGACCCACTCATGGCAGCATATCGTCGTGAGGTGGATATTGTTGCAGGTCATTTTAAGGGTTATCAGGTGGACCACGTGGACCGGCGGAAAAATGAAGCGGCGGACGCCTTAAGCCGGCTGGGCTCTCAGCGCAAACCGGTCCAGCCTAATGTTTTTCTGGATGTGCTGCACAACCCGTCGGTCAAGATCCCTGGTGAAGTGGATTTGGCTATTCCTGATCCGGAGGCTCAATTGGTGGCAGCTCTTCATGTTATTCTGGATTGGACGCTTCCTTACCTGGCGTACAAGAACTGGGGCGAGTTACGAGAGGATGAGACTCTGGCCCGATAGATAATCCGGCGATCCAAGTCCATGACTATTATCAATGGCGAGTTGCATCATTGCAGTGTGTCAGGAGCATTTCAACGCTGTGTGTCTCCTGAAGAAGGCCGTGAAATTTTGCGTGAGATCCACGAAGGAGATTGTGGTCACCACGCCAGTTCAAAGTCTCTGGTGGCTAAAGCATTTCGCCATGGCTTCTATTGGTTAACTGCTCATGCTGATGCGGAGGATCTGGTCAGACGATGTGATGGTTGCCAAAGGTTTTCAAGACATGCTCATGTACCGGCTCAAGAATTGAGAATGATTCCAATTACTTGGCCGTTTGCGACTCGGGGGCTGGATATGGTGGGGCCTTTCAAAAGGTCCAAAGATAAGAAGACCCACCTCCTGGTGGCGGTTGACAAGTTTACAAAGTGGGTGGAGGCAGAACCTGTTAGTAAGTGTGATGCAGCCACGACGGTTCAGTTCATCGAAAAAGTGATTTTCCGGTTTGGCTTTCCACACTGTATCATCACAGATAATGGTACCAATTTGTCCAAAGGTGCCATGAAGGAGTTCTGCGAACGGGAGCGCATCCGGCTCGATGTTTCATCAGTGGCACACCCACAGTACAATGGTCAAGCAGAAAGAGCTAATCAAGAGATCTTGAGAGGCATCAAGCCCCGGCTCATGGTTCCTTTGCAGAGAACGCCGGGTTGTTGGGTAGAGGAATTACCATCTGTGTTATGGAGCATCAATACAACACCCAACAGGTCAACAGGATACACACCGTTCTTCATGGTTTATGGAGCGGAGGCGGTTCTCCCCAGTGATATCCGTCATGATTCACCTCGTGTGACAGCTTATATTGAAGCGGACAACAAGACAGCACGGCAAGATGCTTTGGACCGGTTGGATGAAGAGCGTGACATAGCAGCCACCCGATCGGCGATTTACCAACAGGATCTTCATCGTTATCACAGTCGCCGAGTCAGAACCAGAACCTTCCAGGAAGGAGATTTGGTGCTTCGGCTCATCCAAGATCAGACTAATATGCATAAGTTATCCCCACCTTGGGAGGGGCCTTTTGTGGTCAGCAAGAATCTGCACAACGGGTCATACTATCTGATCGATATTCGAGAGCATAAGGACTCACGTACATCAGAGGAGGAGACCAACAGGTCGTGGAACATAGCTCATCTTCGGCCTTATTATACCTGAGCCATTGGTTCTACTTATGTACATATTACAATGATGTATATATTATGATTAAATATACTAAACCGGGACCTCAGCTAAAGCGGGGTATCTGTTGTTTTAAATCATGTGTGGTTACACGGAGTTGTTCTAAAGCGGCCTCCGGTTTACCCCTTGAGTTCGCTTTTTAAAAGCATCATGTTATATCACTTGGAGGATTGGTCGTGTCCAAACCAATACCATACCTCTTGATAGGCGAGAGCCACCAGATCACTTGGGGACTTGGTCACGTGTGAACCAGTCATGCCTCTTGATCGGCCTAAGGCCACAGAATCACTTGGGGGCTTGGTCGAACCCGAACCATTGCCATGCCACTTGGTCGGCATAAATGCCATGGTTTCATTTGGGGACCTGGCTGACTAGAACCATAGTTACACCTAACGGGAGCTTGGTCGTGTTCGGCCATGGTAACGCCATTTGATCAGCTCAAATAAACCTTTTTTGCAAACGGTTGTGTCATTGCTTTTGCTTCGCACTTTTCTTTGCAAGATACTTTTTTTTCTTTTTTTGCGTTTTCTTTTAAACCGACAAAGTTTTCAACCAATCAATTGACGGAACACAGTTCACGTCAATCCGGAGACTATTTTCCTGGTTTGATCCTTGTTGTTAACATCCTCTTATGGAGTAACACGGTGTTTATTATAACCCGGCACAGTTTACATGGTAAACCAACATCATATATATACAGGAGCTGTTATCTCCTCCAACAGTGTGGGTTTGCAAAACTCCGCTTCAAGATTGGCCAAGCCAACTTCACGCTCAACGATGGCAGGTATTATGTATCTCAAAAATTTGGTCATATAATTAAAAAAATTGGATGTTTTGACTTCATATATGCAGACATCATATTCTGCCTGATGGTACAACCGCGGTGGTATTTTAAGATTTTTTATTACAAAAAGTACTTTGGAAAGTTCATCACCCAAAGGAAGAGCAGGTTGCAGTAATTATGCACAGAGGCATATCAACATCAAAAGTATCAGCTGGCCTATTACAAGGCAACATGGTGCCCACAATAAGATCATTGTTTTAAACCGGCTTCCGGTTCAAGCTTGGCCACCAGCCTGGCCTGATGGTTGTGGGTCATCCCGCACCGCTTCAGCTCCAGTTTCTCTACCCAGCAGCTGGAAATCAACAGTGGTCCAGTCGATTCCCATTAGTGCTCGAAAGACAGCTTCATCATGGATCAACAACGATGGTTCAATATCGGGAGCATAAGTATGCTTACGGATTGGAGGGATAAGATTTTCCGCTTCATGAATTGGTGCAGCTACTCGCTTGTTTTGATTGTCATAATGAGCTTGATAGTGAGACAAGTCTGCTTCTTCAGCCAATTGACAAGCCAGCGGACGCACCTCCCGGTTTATTGCTCGCAGATCCGCTTCACCAAATTCTGACTCATCTTCCTTCAGGCTGGGATAGCCCTGAGCCACTTCAATATGATCAAAATCTGGCACCCAAGCTTTAGCCCGGATTAAGGCGTTGATCGCGCCGGTTCGGGCAGCAGATTTCTTCAGTTCTTCAACCAGAGCAGGAAGCACTGACAGTTTCTGCAGAGTGTCCTGAATTAAAGTGGGCGCCGGTTTGTTGGGGGATGTAGTACAGATGATCCGCTGTGCACCAGTATACAGTTGTTCAATCAGTGTATAGGCGGCCTTCAATTTCTTCCGCACATCTGACCCCAGATGACCAACGCGTGTCCCTGCAGTGTCAAAAAGGATTAACAAACTGGTAGCTCTATAAGACGGTTGAGGCAATCTAGAAATTAAACCAGCTTACCAAAGATAGCACTGGTCATGGCATGCACATGTCGCTTTATGCTGGCCAATTTGTCTGCCACCGGTTTAAGTGCAGCCTCAGCATCTTGTGCTCGCTTGGTTAAAGCGGATTTTTCAGTAATCCAATCCGCCCGTTCTTTCTTAAAGCCCTCCTTGAGCTGTTCCATGGCGCTTAAAGCGCTGGTTAACTCCTCTTTGGCTTTGGAGGTTTCAGCTTGTTGGGATTTCACATTTTCTTGGAGATCGGCGACTTGGCTTTCTTTCGTCTTCAGCTCAGCCAGCAGGCAGACAGTTATACGATTCAGGAAAACGGTACAAGGATTAAAGTACCAACCACATAACAAGTTATGCACTTGGTACTTGGGGACTAATGCATATTTGATCTTCATTTTTCAATTGCTTACAAAGTCCCAAGATCAATACAAGTATTCAACTTGGCACTTGGGGGCTAATGGCTATTCGCTCGTATGTATTCTGATGCGGTAATCTCAATTATTTAAAGTCCCGGTTTAACTATGCTAAGTTGAACCGGCCCTTGGGGGCTACATCAGCGAATTTCAAAACATTATGATTTATATTAGTAACTCCCGGTTTGAAAGAAGATTACAAACCGGCCCTTGGGGGCTAGGAGAGGCAGCAAGAATTGAAGCATACAAACAGGAAAGAGCATATGGAAGTTACCTCATATTTATCTTTCATCATGTTAACCAGACCAGCTTCATAGTCACGGCTGGTATACAGCCGGTTCAGGTAGCCGGAATGGATATCTTGGGCGTTCAGAGCAGCATAAGTCGCCAGATCAGAACTCCACTTGCCTTTGCCAAAGGCAGAAACTTCTTCCTTGGCAGAGTGTTTGGACAAGGCGACAGGATTGTTTGGCTCTGTATGGCCAGTGCCAGTAATGACAACCTCATCATCCTTGGTATCGCCGGTTTGCACTGGGGCTGTTGGCTTGTCAGTAGGTTTTGTTGGACCGGTGGATGTCTCATTCCGGATAGAGCTTGTGGGCTGATTGACAGGACTTGAGGTATCAATAGGTGTGTCTTCAGCAATAAGATCGTCGTCTTGCTGTGGTGGATCATTGGGTATATCCTCAAGAATAGCCGCTTCAAGATCTGGTGTCTTGCCCGGTTCAAGGACGGTATCTTCTTCGGCCGCTTTGTCTAGGCGAGCCTTCTTGCTTGGCCTAGGTTTGTCCCTGAAAGGAATAACAAAATCAAATACAGCATATGTTCCAAGGCGATGTGCTGCAAATATTATGATAAATATAGCTTACCCAAGCACCGTTTTGAGCGGTGGCAGCTGAGTAGCTGATGACTCACCAGAGGATGAGTGGGAAGTAACCTGGTAATCGGAGTCAGATGGATTAAGAGGTTGACGAAAGCAGCCCGCTTTAGGACAAGCACTGACAAACAAATTAGAGACCTCTGAACGGCGTTTCCGAACCGGACTGTTCGGTAAACCGGTGGAGGTAACTACCTGGCCGCTGTGCCGAGTTGTGCGACGAGCTTCGTGCTGTTGGGTCTTCATAAGAAATTGGGGATCCAAATAAGCAAGAGGATGAGAAAATTTAACTTTCCGATTTGCCTGACAGATTTTTAGTGAAGGCAAAGGTTCTGAATCAGAAGAGAGAATAATTACCTCTACAGCATCAGCATGGCTGGCTTCGGCATCATCCTGACAAATATCATCATCAATAAGACGCATGAAGAATAAGCCAAGTGAGTCAAGCCCTACCTCAAGGTCCGGATTATTCATGTCATCATAAGGGGTCGGGTTAGAGGATGCAGTAGTTCTTTTCCTGTGGGCAGTCTTCTTCACAGCTTTAGTCTTTTGCCGGGTTGCTCTTTCCGGTTTCGCTGGTTTTTCTGGTTTTTCCTGCGGCAGTTTTTTGCTCCAAAACGGATTATTGCCCTGGTTACACAAACACTGACATTAAACAATGACCAAATATATAAATAGCAGATTTAGCAAAAAGAAAAGTCAAATTCTTACAGCTGGTGGTTTGTTGGTGGCATAGAAGGGAAGCAGGCCGGTTTTAGCACAGATGTGTCCCGGTTCATTCAGCATTTTATTCACAGCCTCTGTGATTTCTTCATCGGTGAGCTAGATGTTGGAATGTCGTAGTGGGTCATCAACATTGCCAGTATACTCACACATCAAACCGGAGCGCTGGCTAAGGGGCAGTACGCTCCATGATATCCAACAACGGGCGAGGTCAACCCCTATTAAACCGTTGGCCATAAAGGCTCTGAGCTTCGATAATTGAGGAGCATATTTGCTTCTCTCCTGGGCAATCAACCTTTGCGGAAAGGGGTGTGTATTGCTGAGCCGCTCCGGACGAAAGCCAGGCAAGGGATTTTCACCAGCAGGGGAGGTGTCTTTGCAATAGAACCATGTTTGATTCCATTCTTTGGGGTGGCTGTGCAGTTTGGCGTGAGGTTATGTGACTTCGTTCCTTTTCTGAATCGCCACGCCACCCAACTCCGTATTGGAACCGTCAGTAAATTCAGTACGGCGGTTTAGATGGAAACAGTCTCTGAACAATTCCACTGTGGGCTCCTCTTGAAAGAACGCCTCACAGAGCACTTGGAAATGACACATGTTTGTAACCGAGTTGGGGCCAGTATCTTGTGGATGGAGTTGAAAATCGGCTAACACGTCCCGGTAAAATTTAGAACCGGGCGGTTTAAAGCCCCGGGCTAAGTGATCTACGAAAACAACAACCTCTCCTTCTTGAGGTGTGGGAGGACATTCGTTGCCAGGATCCCTCCAATGGATGGTATCTTTACTGCCTAAGGCGCCGATCAGAACTAAATCGTTCAATTCAGCCTCTGTGACGCGAGAAGGAACCCAGTTGTTCTCATATACTTGCTTGGCCATGATGAAATCTACAAGGTAGATAATCCCGGTTCAAAAAATGTTATATCGGAGACAGATCTATCTAAACCGGAGTTTTATGAAGCAACAACAACTGGCGGTTCAACAAGGGGACTAATGGTATATACCGGTTTGGCAATTTTTTCTACAAAGTTAAACCGCCTGGTCTAAACATTGAAGCAGATGAGTAAGTTTACAGAAACAGATTTCACAAGACTTCTCTACAACAACGGATCTGAAGCAAGTTCAGAAAGGAAGGAAAATATTCAAGGTTCAAAAAAAAAGAACAGTACTGAATCAATGGGCAGAGATACATATAGATCTATGGTCTTGAGGCATGAAACTGAAGGCGGATGCTAAAACCTACCGCTACACAGAGCAAGGATTCACAGATGCATCTAGGAGCTATCGTATGAACACGGAACAGGCGATGAACACTAGAAGAACATGAAACCCTAGAACAGATCTGTATTGAGAAGAGCAGAAAGCTTACCAGGGTTGAGGAAGACGCGGAAGGTCGCCGCGGTGCTCTGGTGCATTCAGGTTGATGCAGCGGCCAAGGTTGGTGCAGAAGTTGACAGCAGCGGTGGAGCTCCGAGGATGGTGACGCGAGGAAGACGAAGAATAAAGGCACGAAGGGGAGAAAGGAAATGACCTTTCGATCCTATTTATAAGGCAAAAGGACATGTGTTAGGCGCGACAATCAAGGGGCCACAAAACGGAGCTGTCGCCTCGATTTCTGCAGATATATTAATCAAGGAAGCATAATGGATAAGATTCGTTATGACAGGTGACGTCACTCCGGTTTACAGCAATCAGAGAAGATGACATCATGGCGGTTTACCAATTTATGAGAAGATGTTGAAGATGAAGTTTTGCTAAAGGATTGACATGAACCCGTTCAAATCAATCTGGGGCCTAATGTTGGGGATATTACCGCTGGGCGTAAACCGGCACATCTGGGCTGGGTCAACTTCATTCAAGAGTACTAAAGCCCAAGAAGACAGACAAGGGCCTAAGGCCCGTGATCGGTTTTAGATTTGTAGCCATAAACCGGATTTGTATATAAACTTGTATTGTAAGTTAGGAATAGGGAGAGACCAACCCGGATACGAATATGGACCGGTGTTGGGACTCTGTGAACCGACGGGCGTCACCCGTGTATATAAGGGGACGACCCGGCGGCGGTTCAAAGAGAGACAACAACTCGAGACATAGGCGAAGCTTGTTTTGCTCCCTAGTCATCGAAACCCCATCAATTCCATCACAACTAGACGTAGGATTTACCTTCATCAAAGGGGCCGAACTAGTATAAACTCTCTTGCGTCCCTGTGTCCGCTTTAACCCCTTCAAGCTAACCCGTCGCGATGGATCCATGACTAAGTCCTTTCTCTAGGACATCTGCCATGACAATTCCACGGCAAAAAGCAAAGATCAGCCACTTCAGATCTTGCGTCGCAACTAAAACTAACTAGTACGATTCCCATACATAAGATCAACATGTTAATGCATCTCAATGATTCACAGATCATATACAAATATGTAGCTCCAAAAGCAGAGATCTAGAAAAAACATTTGTTCTTCCTACTAACATGGATGCTTCTCTTGGCCAACATTCAGTACAGACTGAAATACAAATTTGTTTGTGAAGTCTACAATTCCTCTTGCAAACGTAAGTGGTTTCACCAACAGCTGGAACCATGAGAATGAACCACATATGATGGAGGAACATCCACTGCAATATGATTTCATCTTCTCTCGATCACACCGTGAGACTATTTTCGGAATACAAACTTTAACTTAGGCAAAATGATACCCATTGTATAATCAGACCAAAGCAATGAAGCACCTAGTGTTGGCCAATAAATAGTACAATACTACTTTTCTGCAGTCCATGAATTACTATCCAATCTTTCTGTGTCTATTTTCAAATGGCACTGCATGCAGTGACTATACTATTCTCTTGTGCAGTTCAACCAAAACTGCGGACACTTTGTTTGTTTGCCAAATAGCAACGGGTAGACATCTCTGTCTGCACAAATATCAAGCAGCTAGTAAATATATACCACACCTTGTATTTTTGGTTTAAACATGTCTCTTCCGCTTAGCATCTGTCATGTTCTGCACTGGACAATCTGATACAGTTATGTTTTGCCCTGGACAATTTCATACTGAATTGATTTGCTGGTTCAGAGCAGAAATATAGCGCCTATTCTTCATCAGACCAAGGATATCCATGTTCGCAGTGATGGAAGAGGTGAAATCAATACAACCGAAATTGAGCATCCAATCATTGAATCCTGTCCTGCACCTCCAATGTAGGTCCACCCTGCCGATAAATTCACATGCAAACCACTAGTATTACTATCTAATGACACTACAATAAGAGTAGCAAGATAGTAGCAAACCATGTACCTTCGTAATGAACAGCTCATAGTGCCACCAATTGGATATAGAGGTTTGGAAAAAAATGTGCTCCTAATGTTGAACCAGTTGGACTTTTTGTGCAGTTCCACTAAAATCGAGCATCCCTGTTTGCATAGATATTGAAAGTGTGATTACTCTAAAAGTGGCACTAGTTGAAGCATAGACTCACAAATATAAGCATTCCAATTTCTTAATGGGAAAAGGTAGCAAGACTGTTTCTAACCACCTGTTTGAAGGAATAAATAGAGCAACAACGGCTGATGTCAGGAAGGCATACATAGTTTTCTCTAAAAAACTGAGCCATTCCTGACCTTTCCTCTTCTTTTAAGCAAATTTTGTGTAGTTCTACTAAAATAAAATGCCATCACCGCCTTGACAATTCAGTAACATTGTACAAAAGGAAATGACTTAACATTACATCATGATGTCAGGTATGTAGTTGACAGGCAATAGAGACAAACATACAGACCTCTTCCGATAACATAATGAACATTAATTTTAACAAAGGTGTGACTAGCTTTACCGGGATAATTTGAGTGAACTCTACACCCTTTGTTCCTTAATATAAGACGTTTTCGCGGTTCAATTTAAAGTACCCAAATGTCTAGTATTTAGAAAAATAAGTAGTAGTTTTCTTGAGCACATATCTGGGAAAGCTTGCAACACTTTATTTATGTCCATAAGCTAATGCAACACCATTCGAATACTACAAATATACACTAATCCAGTGGCTAGTGCAACAGTAGAGTAGTTAGTTTATTACAGGGTACAGTACAATGGTTTTACTGAACAGATTTCAATAAACTCTAGCACTGGAAGGTTTCTATAAGAATTAACAATACAAAATGTAAAGGTAACAAGTTTCAGCATTGGTATACTAGCTGTGCATGAGCATTAAACCAAATACAAAAGTCTGAAGGTAACTAGCATTATTAACTAATGACAGTATAAAAAATTGCAAACCATGTACCTCCAAGGTAAATATCATTTCGAACTTAGGGGGACCTTAAAAATTGCTATCCCAATCTTGATAATAGATCAAACATAAAAACTTGATCGAACGAATCAAGAGAACAGCCGGAGGAGGAGGTGCCCACTCTTGACCTTTCCTCTTGTCTTCATAATTGTCTGTGCAGTTTAACCAAAATAAAATGACATCAGTGCCTTGTCATTTTGGTGACACTGTACAAAAAAATTAACTTATCTCATGAAAGTGAGGTATGTAATCTATAAGCATTAACAGTGCAAAACTCTGAAGGTAGTAACAAGTTTCATCGTTGGTATACTGGCTGTGCAACGGCATTAGAATGCCTTAGCTGAAAATCTTTAATACATCCACAATCAACAGCTAACCCTGAAATAATCCAGTGACATTAAATGGCATTGCTTAAATTTATCGGTGGCATTAGACTGAGAGCGGCATTAGTTAAATGTGGCATCACTTTAGCAGTAGCATTGCTTGACTTGACTGCTGGCGTTATACTAACAGCAAAAAAAGTGGCAATAAGAGCATGGGAGGCCCATTCGGACAGTGGGCACACTAGTACGATGTACCTCCACGGACGCAGAGTGGTGAGGGAGGTATGGTTGGCCAGAGCAACAAATATCCAGGCAGCATACGTGGATTACGTCCCATTTTTGCTCTCTTTATCCACCTTTTTCCTATGCGAGGACAACAAACCGATCGACCTGGTCATTCTCTATTGCGTTGTCATGCCTTTCTATCCTTCTTCAACCAAGAGACACAAGACTCATTCCTTAGCTACTGATTTTCCCCTTTTCAACCTAGATGCGGGTTCGATGCCTACTCTCTTGGACAATACAGTATCCCTTCCTTTCCTTATTCAATCCAGACATGGATTAGTCTGCATGAAGTAGGGTTTCCTTTAATAGTGCAAATTATGGTTTTTGTCTGCGTGGCCAGCAGAGCAGAGGATAGCAAATTGGGAAGATGGTGGAGTGGAAAAAGATCCATATGCAACAACGTGGCAGATGGGGCAATAGAACAAGGTTATGGTTCGAAAAGAGGTAGCATACCTGAGGGTCAGTGGGAAGTGGCTTCGCTCATGGTCGTCGTCCTTCGCACACACTACGGCAGCGAGCTTGGGAACGAGGCCATCCTGCGTGGGCGCTAGGTCTGAGAGGACGACCTTGTCGTCAGTGCGTGACCTCGCTCGCCGACGACGAGTGTGTCAACGCTGCACGTCCTTTTCTTCCCCGGCGGATCTGTGACCTTCGGTGAGGAGGGAGAGAGGGGCCGTCTTTTTTAGATCTGGAGAGAGGGTGGTAGTGTGAGAAGCAAGTGGGCAGCCCTTAGCAAGAAAGCGCTCAAGCTCCAGCCTATATATCTTTTTTATACTACTAGTACTGGAGGTGGAGTAGTGGTAGAGTAGTTTATATTTTCTCTACGTACAATACCAGTTAGTCGTGCTTCAAAACTGATCGGCACGCCATTAAAAATAAAGGTCGATAAATAATGCGGCACCTCGGGCCAACGCGTCTAGATCGCATTTTGCACGAGAAATTACACACCATGTTTCGTTGACATGTGGTCCCGTTCCAACATATCAGTGAGATGACGGCGAGTAGTAGGAGTATTTTCGAACGGACGTGTAGGCCGGGGCGCCTCTTCGTGAACCGTGGCAAACTCGCAACCGTCCACCGACTCTTTGCCTTTCCCTCTCGATTTGGAACTGCTGTCGCATGCTCTTCCTCTCCCTCCTCCATTTTCCTTCAGCCCTTCACCCTTTCTTCTGCCATTGTTCGATCGTCTTCTCCATGGAGGGAACAGGCCGGAAACGACCCCGTTATTCTTGCCCCGATTTGAAAGATGACGTGGTGGAGGAACTCATTGATCGGTGCGACGTCATCACCTCGGCTAGCATGGCAGGTTCGTTCAAGCCCATTCTCGACTCAACTAATAACATCATTACAAAGAACCCAAGAGTCAAGGAGCAGTTTGATCTCCCCTATCTTCTTCGCCGTGACCCTGATGACTGGCGCCAGCACGACGGAGGCCTCACCATGTGCCAGTTGATGCCGCTTGATAATGATACGTATGATGTTAAGATGCCATCGCTTGAGGGCAAGGCTTGGGCGGGCGCAAATGGAGATTGGGTTGTTTACATTGGGTCCAACTGCGAGTGCGAACTTGTGAATGTCTACACTCGTGACCGGGTTCCACATCCAAAAATCTCAGCACACTGCCCAGAGGTTGAGCACACCGGTATTGTACGCACGTTCAAATACGATCATGTTGACTGTCTTCTATGGAAGATAGCAATTTGTCGAGTTCCCAACCGCTCTTGGAATTACAACAACTATCAAGTTTCTGTACACGGATGAGTACTATGATGCAATTCAATACGAGGGCCTTGTGTTTGCCGCCACCACTAGTGGCACTGTTTTTGCATGGGATCCTCATAGTTTCGGTACGCTTGTCTCCCACCGTAATTATAATTGTTTCATCCACATGCATGCGGGTTAGCAAGTTTCCCTTTACTAATTAACCTTCTTCTTGTGTTTCCAAGGTCCTGTGAACATCCCACCACCTATACTTGAAAATTTTTATAACCAAGGGGGAGATGACGATGGTGATGATCACGAGCATGAGGACGAGCAGCGCCCATATACTCTGTGGCGCCTGGCAACTAATTCTGATGGATCACCTCTTCTTGTGTGTATACAGCCCACTGATGATGTTACTGCTAAGGAAGCAGGTGTAGTCTCCCGTGGTCGCACTCTCCGGACCTATTCCAACACCCATTGCATGGTATTCTGGATGGATACTAGTGTGCTAGCGCCAACTCCTTCTCCCTGGTACAGAATTGATAGTCTTGGATAAAACTCGCTCTTCCTTGGACAAAACTATCCGATGATGGTGAAAGGCGATCCAACTGCTGTTGACTCAACGTTAACAGTACCATTTATGAGAAGCAACTGTGTCTATACCTCAGACATTTGGGTGGTTCCCTACCCTGGTACTGATATAGTAGGCCGCTTCAACCTGGATGATCAGTCCTGCATTGGTTTCCAGATCGACAATCGATGGCCCGTCCCAGAGAATCACTTGTGGTTCAAAGCAAGTGTTTCCAACGCTGAGGAATGATTGAGTTGAAGTTCATTTCATTGCTTGTTATTTGTTGTGTGGTGAAAACTTTAGTATTTATAATGTATCCTCATTGTCGAAGTGGGTTGATGACCTGTTGTATGTAATAAAATGATATGCCTGTGATAAACTTACTAAATTTATGAATGGCTTTTGAGTCGCTTCTCTAAATTTGTATTAGCTTCACATGCTTCGCGCGTCGGGTGGGTGTTTTTACTGTAGCCATATGTTAATGTGTTCGTTGTACGTAACCAGCACCTCGAATCCTCGATACTAGTACTATATAGTAGGAATAAGTAGTAGGAGTAGTAGGGTGGCATGGACCAGAACAAGCATTTCACGTCCAGGAGTACGACACACGCCACCACCACGACATCCATCTGACACCATATTATTTCTTGGAGTCCGTGCTAGAGCAATCTCTTCAACCTCGTCGTTTCTCTAACTTCAGCCATTGCGCGGCGGGCGAGGTGGGGGTTTGCCGATAGTCGGTTTCCTTAACTGCAGTCGCACTTGTAAGGCCAACTCCAACGCACGACCCCAAACGGACCTCCGTTTTGCACGAACTCCAACGATAATTTTGACTAGAAAAGCAAGACCAAAGAAAACAAGAACCAAAGAATTCATTGTTGATCTGCGGAGGCTCGATCTTGCGTGCTTCTTTCTTCTTCGAGTGTAAAGAAGTAGACGTTGCTTCCTCACATCTAGTCTCATGTCTAGCCTCTATTCTAGTAGGAGTATCAACAAGTGCACTAATCTCATCTCTAGCCTTTGTGCTAGCTAAAAGTGATAGAACATCTACTAAATTGCGCTCTATCAATATATGGATGTACTCTTCTTCCCAATACAAAAACTTGCATTCATTCTACTCCCTCCGTTGCACAATACATGTCTTCTATTTGTCAAAATATATATGTATCTAGACATGTTTTAGTATATAGGTACATCCATTTTTGGACAAATGGAAGTCAAGTATTTTGGAACGGAGGGAGTACACAATAAAAATTTTAAGTTAGCACAACTAGTCTAATCCGAGAGAACAACCGAAGATTTGGTCGGGTTCTTCCTCCTTTTGCCGACACGTGGGACATCCAGCATCCAGGTCGTGTCATGAAAGAAAATAGAGTGGTAATTGAAGCCACGAGATGTGCATCTTGGGTTAAACTGTAAATAGAATCTTACTACTCTTGAGTAACTCCAAAAGCGGCCACCTAAGATCTTTATTGGATTTGTTTTTCATCACCAGCACGTCGAGGTGAAAGATGTGCAGGTTCAGTGGGTCCTCTTGCGTTTTCACTGACATGTGGGGCCGCATGTGAGCAAACAGATGATGGGCTCCGCGCGTCCGCTGGCTGGCTGAGAAGAGAGATAGAGGAGGGTTGAGCACGGACTGCAGGTTTTTTTGAGGGAGCAGGAAATTTGTTCTACGTACCTCGATATAGGCTCGATATAGTGGGGTGGCATGGGCAGCATTCACGTCTAGCAGTACGGCACACACCACCCACACGAGTCCCATCCGACACCAATTTTCTTGGAGTCCGTGCTACAACCATCTCTTCTCCCTCCTGTTTTCTCAGCCATCATGCGGTGGGTGGGGTGGGGGTTTGCTGATAGTCGGTTTGCTCAACTGCGGTCCCATTTGTAAGTGAAAATGCAACACCGCACGCATTCCTGCTTGAGCGGCGTGCCGGACCAACCGTGTGGGGGTGCGACGCGAACACGACAGGCTTTTCCTTTTGAACTCGTAACTTGTAAAATTTGGTTCTGCTCCATGGCACGACCGATAGATAGAAAATAACGAGTTTGCCTAGAGTAATGAGAAGTTTGGTTCTGGTGCCGTTCATGCATGGAGTACGTACGAAAATTATGAAGTTGATGCAAAAGGTAAGATAATTACTGTAGTATCATATACTACATGGATTTGACGGAAAGATAAAAATACATACAGATCCATCAATGACATCCTCACGCCCTAGTGCACCGGGTCACCAACCGACATGTGAGGAGCAGCGGCGTTGGCGGCGAGCTCAACGTGCTTTTGAACAGTGCCGTCCAAGGTTGCCCTGCGGTCCAAGAAGGCCAGCGTCCTATCGTCCTCCTCTTGCATGTAGTAGTCCTTGTGGACAATTTGCGCGTAGACGTGGGTGATTATGTCGATGGTGTCTTGCTGCGCTAGGCGCTGCGCGGCGAGCGCGACCTCGAGGTGGACATTCTCCGGCGCGACGGCGGGCAGTCGCGGGGCCACCAGTGCGTCGAAGAGGTTGTCACCATAGTGGCCGTTGAGGGTGGCGGGCATCGCAGAGCCTGGGAGCGTCGGCTGGAGGCTTACGTCAAAGTCGTCCGCAAGCTTCTTGACGATGGTGAACTTGTCGAGGAAACCGACGAGGACCTCGTCGAACAAGGAGACGAAGCTGTCGTCCAAGCGGCCCCTCGCCCTGGCAGCTCAAGCGATACTACCTGGAGATGTTCCTCGGTGCCGGGCCACAGGCCGGTGTCGTGGACCATCTGGCATAGCCGACTGATGCTCGCGCTCATCGCCTCCATGGGTCTAGCTTAGCTTCTAGTCAACTGATCTTGCGATTCGAGTGATCACTCTTGCCCTTGGTTAGCGTGCGTAGGTGCATAGGATTTCGTACTACTCCTCCGCCCTCTACTGCACCTGCCTTTGGTTGTATGATAGGTGGGCCAGCCACCCCCTAGGCCCACGTGTCATTCACCCAAAGGCAGTTGCCGTAAGTCAATAAAGCTGCATCCCCCACTGTGCCGGTGTAGTATAGTCATCTCACCAGACCTCTAGTTGGGGCCAAACGAGAGAAGTTTGATGTTTACTGGTTTATGGTCCTGTGGGAGTCCTGGATTAGGGGGTCTCCGGAAAGCCGGACTATCTCCATTGGCCGGACTATTAGACTATGAAGATATAGGATTGAAGACTTCGTCTTGTGTCCGGATGGGACTCTACTTGGCGTGGAAGGCAAGCTAGGCAATACAGATATGTGTATCTCCTCCTTTGTAACCGACCTTGTGTAACCCTAACCTCTCCGGTGTCTATATAAACCGTAGGGTTTTAGTCCGTAGGACAACATACAATCATACCATAGGATAGCTTCTAGGGTTTAGCCTCTCCGATCTCATGTTAGATCTACTCTTGTACTACCCATATCATCAATATTAATCAAGCAGGACGTAGGGTTTTACCTCCATCAAGAGGGCCCGAATCTGGGTAAAACATTGTGTCCCCTGCCTCCTATTACCATCCGCCTTAGACACAAAGTTCGGGACCCCCTACCCGAGATCCGCTGGTTTTGACATCGACATTGGTGCTTTCATTGAGAGTTCCTCTGTGTCGTCGCCGTTAGGCTTGATGGCTCCTACTATCATCGATGGCGATGCAGTCCAATGTGAGACTTTTCTCCCCGGACAGATCTTCGTGTACGGCGGCTTTGCACTGCGGGCCAGTTCACTTGGCCATCTTGAGTAGATTGAAAGTTACGCCCCTGGCCACCAGGTCAGGTTTGGAAGCTTAAACTACACGGCCGATATCCGTGGAGACTTGATCTTCGACGGATCCGAGCCTCTGCCTTGTGCGTCACGCGGTCACAATGAGTATGACTTAGCTCTACCATCGGTCAGTGTTAAGGAGATCGCACCGGCAGCCGCTCCGACCCTCAATTCGGAGCCAACTGTGCCTTCCGCAGACGGGTGGATGGACCCCGCCATGGAGGCCTTACCCTCAGCGGCAATCGAGCCGAACATCGAATTTACCTTACACGAGAGCCGTGTTGTTAAACTACCGGATACTTCTCTGGCCACGGACTCCGAATTGCCTGCACCCGTTCCGATCGAATCTGGTTGGGCACCAATCATGGAATTTACCTCCGCGGACATCTTTCAACACTCGCCCTTTAGCGATATACTAAATTCATTAAAGTCTCTCTCCTTGTGAGGAGAATCCTGGCCGAACTATGCCCGACAGGATTGGGATGCGGATGACGAAGAAATTCGTCGCCCACCCACCACCCGCTTAATAGCCACTGCCGATGACTTAACCGACATGCTCGACTCCGACTCCGAAGACATCGACGGTATGGACGACGATGCAGGAGACGAACAGGAACCACTGCCCTCAGGGCACTAGACGCCCACTTCACCACATGACGTAGACATGGTGGACACACCAAAAGAAAACGACGACGAGGAACGGAAGGACGCAACGAAGGGTTGTCCCCTCGAGAAGCAGTCAAAGCGGCGGCGTAAGCGCCGCCCCAAATCCCGCCTCAGTAGAAACAACGATCATACAGACCAAGCGTTAGAGCAGGGTGAACCATTGTCGAACCACGGCAACACGGAGGATCAAACTGAACAACCCAATTCTGTCAAAGATAATAGTCCGGATGACATAACACCGGACAGACACCTGGAGCAACAGAATGCTCATCAAAGGCTTGTTGCCACCGCGAGGAGTCTAAAAAAGCAGAAGCAAAGGCTCAAGGCTGCGCAAGACACACTCCAAATCAAATGGAGCAAAGTACTCAACACAGCAACAAAGTATGGCGGTAATCGCCCCACCAAGAGCTACCCGAAGCGGAAGTTGCTACCTGAATTTGACGAGGAGGCCTTAGATCCCCCGCAACCAAAAATTAAAATGGCCACTTGGCCGGATAGACAACCTCACGGCCAACATAGAGCGGCAAGCAATGCCGCACATAAGCCAATACGCGATCCACGCGAGGGCTCGCATCAAAAGGACGGCGCAACCAGATCCATCTATGGACCACACAGGCGCGCTCCAGCATATGATGCAACACATCAAACATTCAAACACTACGGTACACCCAGATACAGGGGTGCCGCACACCCCCTAGTTTCACCGACGAGGTGCTGGACCATGAATTTCCAGACGGATTCAAACCCGTAAACATAGAGGCATACGACGGAACAACAGACTCTGGGGTTTGGATTGAGGACTATATCCTCCATATCCATATGGATCGAGGAGATGATCTCCACGCCATTAAGTATTTACCCCTCAAACTCAAAGGGCCAGCTCGGCACTGGCTTAAAAGCCTCCCCGAAAGCTCCATTGGAAGCTGGGAAGAGCTCGAAGACGCTTTTTGGGCAAATTTTCAAGGGACTTATGTCCGACCTCCGGACGCGGACGATTTGAGTCATATAACTCAACAGCCCGGAGAGTCAGCCCGAAAGATTTGGAACAGGTTTCTTAATAAAAAGAACCAAATAGTCGACTGTCCGGACGCCGAAGCCTTGGCAGCTTTTAAGCATAGCGTCCGTGACGAATGGCTTGCCAGACACCTCGGCCAAGAAAAGCCGAGAACAATGGCAGCATTAACAAGCCTCATGACCCGCTTTTTCACAGGTGAGGATAGCTGGCTAGCCAGATGCAGCACCAGCGACCCCAGTACATCCGAAGTTAGAGATGGAAACAGGAAATCACGGCGCAACAACAATAACAAACGCCGGAATAAAGAAGACAGCACGAAGAGCACGGTAGTAAATGCTGATGTCTACTACACAACCTTCTTCTTGTAGACGTTGTTGGGCCTCCAAGTGCAGAGGTTTGTAGGACAGTAGCAAATTTCCCTCAAGTGGATTCAAAAGCTCTCTGCCTAGTCAGCAAAAGCCGCCCTCTAAAGGCGCCAGAGGCGGACCGTCCAGCCTAAACAAAATTCTGGACCAAGTATGTCAGATCCATAGCACCCCCGGCAAACCTGCTAATCATACCCATAGAGAATGTTGGCTCTTCAAGCAGTCCGGCAAGCTCAACGCCATACACAAGGGGGAGGATACACCAAGCGAAGACGAGGATGAGCCTCCCAAGCAAGACACTAGGGAACAAAAGAAGTTTCCACCAGAAGTCAAAACAGTCAATGTGCTACACGTGATCAAGGGGAGAAACAAAACGGCACTCCCAGAAAAATATGCCCAAGGGCCTATTACCGCGAAGTCCTGCCACTGGTCGTCTCAACCGATCACCTTCGACCATCATGATTACTCAGCAAGTATCTGGCGTGCAGGATGGGCTGCCCTGGTATTAGACCCAGTAATTAAGGGATACCACTTTACACGAGTCCTGATGGACCGTGGCAGCAGTCTAAACCTGATATACCAGGATACAATCCGCGAAATGGGGATAGACCCAACGAAAATTTGCCATAGCAACACTACCTTTAAAGGAGTAACGCCCGGCCCAGGGGCTCACTGCACGGGTTCCCTGCTACTAAAGGTTATATTCGGCTTCCCCGATAACTTCTGTAGCAAACATTTAACCTTCCACATTGCTCCATTCCAAAGCGGCTATCAAGCACTACTTGGACGCGAAGCTTTTGCTCGCTTTAATGCAATACCGCATTACGCCTCCCTCACGCTCAAGATGCCCGGTCCATGTGGCATCATTACAGTGAATGGAAATATTGAGCGATATTTGCGCGCCGAAGAGAGTGTGACTGCCTTGGCAGCCGCACACTAAAAACGGCCTCACCAACTAAAGCATTTGATAGGTCGTCAAGACCACGAACACGGTTAGACGAGTCCGGCGCAGCTACATATAATTCATACCGGATTGGGCCACACCCCTATTACAAATACAAGGGGCTCAATGCGTGCAGACAAGTGGCAATTTTTACTCATCTTTAATTATACATGGTTTCTTTAAAAACTACCTTTTTGCATGACAACTTTTCACCTAAGTTCCTCTCTTTTACAGATGACCATCGTGCTACACCCGTCCAGGATATGGCACAACGGAGACACAGGTGCAGACGTGCAGCAGGGACCCGCTCCAAGGATTCTTTTTAGATTAAGACCCTGCGTAAACCTTTTTTACTGTCTCTTGTTGATATACATCCCTCGGATTCTCAAATACAATTGAGAAGGATGCTGACGTCTTGGCATGTGGCCACGTCAGAATAAAGGCCCATACCTGGACACAAGGGGCTTCCTACAAAGGGCACTATTTAGGCCCGGTTTATACCATAAAGACCGAATACCTTAGGGAGTGGTCGGCGTCGCGAGTTTGGCCTTATATGCATCAGCTCCGAATCATGGCTTTGGTCAAATGTTGGGTTTGCCCAGCTCCTGTGTTTTGGTGCCTTACGTTCCGTTCTATCGGCTAAGGCAGCACCAGGAGAACTACTGGGATTGTGCCCTGGTTCATCCGGACGAGCACCTCAGTAGAGAAAGCCGAAAACTGACTGTCATGATATAGCGCGAGACTGGTCAACCACTCAATGACCTATTAGAATGTTAGAATTCCTCCGCCTTAACGAAGGGCCGTTTCCCGGCCAGGCATGTACGCACCCCGAATCCGGGAGAGTGCGGAGCCACAAGGGGCTATATAGTAGCCCCACCGTCAAACTCCTATGGCTAAGTGAAAGTGTTAAAGCATTATAGTCCGGTTGCCTCGTTCGCTGCGCTATCACCTTCTTAATAGGACCAAGACGTTGGGTTAAGTGTGAACAAGCGTCTTCTGCGAACACCTCCGCATTATATGCGTGGGGGTTGAAGCCGACGACTACAATCTTTCAGGTTATACACATGTATACATAAACGGCCGCACAGGAGGCACCATATTACTTTTAGGCAAAATTATAAACACGGCCTTAATAAATTTCATAAAAACATTGTGTTTACAATGGGAATACATGTCACTCAAACATAATATTCTTCGAGCACTGGGCCTCTATCAAACGAGCACCCTCGAGAACCTCTTCGAAATAGTGCTCGGCAGCCACTCGGCCTATGGCCGAACCCTGCGCTGCAACAGTGGTGGCATCCATCTCTGCCCAGTATGCTTTAACACAGGCAAGGGCCATCCGCGAGCCTTCTATGCATGCTAACCTCTTCATCGCATTGATGCGCGGCACCGCACCAAGGAACTGCTGCACTAAGCTGAAATAGTTGTTCGGCTTCGGCTTTTCCGGCCATACCTGATCCACGACAAACCTCATGGCGAGTCCGGACAACCTATTGAGTTAGGCCCATTCGGCTAGTTGATCAGTCAATGGAAGCGGATGCTCTGGAACGTTAAATTGCGACCAGAACAGCTTGTCCACTTCACGATCTGTTTGATCTCGGAAGTATTTGGCCGCATCGACAGCGCTCGCCGCCAAGTCCATATATGCGTCTGCCGAACTCCACAGCCGATCCAGAGGGGCATACCGCGGATCTCCGAACTTCCTCCGCAACATAAAGGGCTTACCAGCCGCAATATCCCCGGCTTCACGCAGCTCCTCCTTCTTCGCTCTCATAGCAGAGCGGGTGTCTTTGTTCGCCATCGTGGCCTTTTCAAGGTTCGTTGCCTTCGCTTTGTTTTCTTTTTCAAGGAACTAGCAACGGTCGGTAGTGTCTTTTAACTTTACGGCCATCTTGGCCATCTTCTCTTTGCTCTCACAATGTGCGGCCTTCTCAGCTTTCAACTCTTCGGTCGCCTTCAAAGCAGCCGCATTACTAATCCTTGCTTGTTCTTTGGCTCGGACAAGTTCCGCCCGCAGGGTTTCCACGGTGGCAGCTCCGTCTGCAGTCACAACATATTAAAGATACTGGCATCATGCTGCTCTTACTATGTGATGTTGACCGGAAAAACTTTACTTACCCTGTGCCTCGTCAAGCCGCTTGTTAACAAGCTCGATGTCGGCATCTGCCGCATCCAGTTGCCACTTTAGTTCGGCAAACTCATTAGTCCGGCCAGCCATCGGAGCTCCCATCACCTGCACATAAAGCGGTGTGATTATTACCTGGGACTACGATCCTCTGTTCGCCGCCATTCTCGACGACGACCACAGTCTCAGGGGCTACTATCTACGCAGGGCACACCTAAAATGTGCGGTACTACCAAAAAGTATATCGTTTCACGTACCTCAAAGCCCGTCAGTAGACTCATAAAGGCTCCATGCAATCCGCTTTTGGCAGACGAAATTCTTTCCATCACTGTACCCATCAACAAACGGTGTTCTTTTGAGATGGCCGCTCGCTCCAACAGCTCCCTCAGTACGTCCGACTGCATACCAGACGGTGCCAGACTCTTTTGTTTGCTCTCTTCAAGAGCCGGACGCTGGGGACTTCAGGTGACTATAGGATTATCTTCTAGCCTCACCGGATCCGGAGAGGCCCTCCGCGATGACACTTCAAGGTCGCCCGCTTCTTGAGCGGGGAGTCCAGGGGAGGCGTTTTGCTCTCCATCATCTCCGGAAGAAGATCCCCTAAAGACGAGCTCTACTGAGAAGGGCTAAGATCCGAACTGCAAGATAGACGCTTCGGTTATTTTCCTCAGAGGTAAGGTAGTATATCTCCACTATTAAAGTACTTTCTGATTACTTACAGCTTGTTGGAGGGCTGATCCTCGCGCGGGCTTTGTGCGAAAAAAACACCCTCCAAGGCAGGACCCTCTAGTGGAGACTTCTTCTCCCGTTTGGAAGCCTCGGTTTCCGGATCTTCAGAGGCAGTCCTCTTCCTTCCCCGAAGCGAGAGAAGGTCGGATTCTTCTCCTCGGTTATCCTCCTTCACGGAGGTGCTCATTCCCTCGGTTGGAATTGGTAGCGATGGGGGCCCGCTTTCGACCTCATTATTCCCCCCTTTATCTTCCTTTGAGGGCTCCGGGCAGGGTGCTAGCTCGAGCTTCTTTTCTAGTACCGGATTCTCCAAACCCTCAGGAAGGGGGGCTGAACACTGAATCATCTTCACCTTTGTTAGCCAGTCCTGGTCAAAGAGCAACTTCTCAGAATGACGTCATGGTAAATAAAAGACTGTGTGTTCGGCTAAAGGATTACTTACTTGGTCAGCGGTACGGTTGCTGCTCAGGCCCACGTCCTCGGTGGTATCCGGACACTCTATTTGGGGTCCGAAGAATGATTTGTACATCTCCTCATGTGTCAGGCCGAGGAAATTCTGAATAGTACATGACCCTTCTGGGTTGAACTCCCACATGCGGAGGGGCCGGCGTTTGCAAGGCTGGACTCGACGAACCAGCATGACTTGCGCCACCATAATCAAACCGAAATCTCCTTCTAAGAGATTTAGGATGCAGCTTTGCAGTACAGGCACGTCCTTGGCGGGACCCCAGCTCAGCCCTCTACTAATCCATGACATCAGTTGTGGTGGGGGGCCTGAGCGGAAAGCAGGGGCAGCCACCCACTTGGCACTTCCGGGAGCTGTGATGTAAAACCACTCCCGTTGCCATAATCCGTACATCTCTGGAATAGAAACCCTTTGGCCATGGAGCTCCGGCGATCCTGCTTATTAATGCGCCTCCGCACGCTACATGCTGCCCCTCGACCATCTTCGGCTTCACGTCAAAGGTCTTGAGCCACAGGCCGAAGTGAGGGGTAATGCGGAGGAAGGCCTCGCATACGACAATAAATGCCGAGATATGGAGAAAGGAGTCCGGGGCTAAATCGTGGAAATCTAGCCCATAATAAAACATCAACCCCCTAATGAAGGGATCCAGAGTGCGGCCTAGACCTCGAAGGAAGTGGGAGATGAACACGACATCTTCGTTGGGTTCAAGAGTAGGGACGACCTGCCCTCGGGCAGGCAGCCGATGCGAAACCTCGGCGGTCAGGTACCTGGCCTCCCTCAACTTCTTGATGTCTTCTTCCGTAATGGAGGAGGGCATCCATCGGCCTTGAAGGCTAGATCCGGACATGATTGAAGGTCCGAAGCACCTGACCTGGGCTTTGGGTGTTAGAACTCGAGGCGGGGGAAGGGCTCGATTGAGCACGGGAGGGAAAAAGTAAAAGCCTTGTCCCTTTATAAAGAGGGTGAATATCAAGCGTCCTCTCCGTAGCCGTTTGGGACTTGCCTATTATCTAGGAGTCCTAGACACGGCTGGGTTACCCACGCCCGTATTGATGAGAATCCCGTAATAAGGGGACACGATCTCTGCTTTGACAAGACATGTCAAAAAACTGCCTCGCGTTATGTGCGGGGCTAGTTAAAGGAAACGGTTCGAATAATCATCGGGCCCATGACATAATGTCGTGTTGCCAAAACAAGTCAGCAAATTGGATTTGTGGAAATATTATTCTCTCTACGGTGGTATGTGGAACTTATTTTGCAGGGTCGGACACTATCCTTATATTCAAATTCTTCCGTGGTATATTCGGAGGAGGAACCCGCCTTGCAATGCCGAAGACAATACTGCGCGCTGGACTCATCGTCATTGAAAGCCTGGTTCAGGGGCTACTGTGGGAGTCCTGGATTAGGGGGTCTCCGGACAGCCGGTCTATCTCCATTGGCCAGACTGTTAGACTATGAAGATACAGGATTGAAGACTTCATCTCGTGTCCGGATGGGACTCTACTTGGCGTGGAAGGCAAGCTAGGCAATACGGATATGTGTATCTCCTCCTTTGTAACCGACCTTGTGTAACCCTAACCTCTCCGGTGTATATATAAATCGGAGGGTTTTAGTCCGTAGGACAACATACAATCATACCATAGGCTAGCTTCTAGGGTTTAGCCTCTCCGATCTCGTGGTAGATCTACTCTTGTACTACCTATATCATCAATATTAATCAAGCAGGACGTAGGGTTTTACCTCCATCAAGAGGGCCCGAACCTGGGTAAAACATTGTGTCCCCTGCCTTCTGTTACCATCCGCCTTAGACGCACAGTTCGGCACCCCCTACCCGAGATCCGCCGGTTTTGACACCGACAGGCCCCCTTTGCATTTTGCGCCAAGTTTTGACCTTTGATTTAACTAATAAAATGTTAATGCATGTAAACAAAAATGTTGTGTAAGTCACCTTACGAAAACCAAATAATCCCAAAATACTTAGGCACAATGCATTAACTCCCTCCTTGTTTCTTATTTCGTGACATATCAACCAATGAGAGATGTGGGCCGTGCATGCTTTCAATGACTTGAGACTACCAAACATGACATGAAGTGTTTAGTTCATTGCATGTAATCCTATTAGTACTCTAGTTAGAAAAAAACATTAAGTTCTCTCGCTGATAGGAATAAAACACCATGTATTTATTTACAGAGGGAGTTGTACAATTTTTGTGACATGCATTACTAGATATTGCTAGTCAAATACTAAAATCTAGATGGACGTGGTAGTACTCCTAAATCCAGACGGTGGTGCTACTAGTACTAGTAGTAGTTCTACCAATGTAGTAGTAGGAGTACTAGCACCGTACTACCCGTTGGTCAAATTATTACGTGCTGCTCCTCACAGTGAAGTGACAAGACCCTGCGACGGAGATGACACCTGAGTATAGGCGCCGTGTTCGGCATACCATAGTTAGCCTCACCGTCTGCAGTCACTATATATCATCATGGCTGTAGAGCTAGTCTGCTTACAACTAGCCCTGTTCGACATAATTTCCCGTGCGTAGATGCCCGTGCATTGCACGGAACACCAAGATTGGGGGTGGACGGCTCCGGCGGCGGCCATCACGCCAAATTTTTCCACAGCCTTCTAGATGTGGTGGGGAGGAGATAAGGCTGATTGTGAGAGACAAGGAGTTGTTTGTAAATAGGGAACAAGTGCGGGCATCTTTTTGCAAAAATGGAGAAGCTTGGTTTGTATGCGTCAGATCTAGATCCGACGGCTATTGGTGAAAGATGGGAGGCACAACATCATCACCAACTCTGGACCTGTTTGATTCACAGGATTTTGAAAATGCAGGAATAGGACACAACAATATTACAAGTTTCAAACTGATATTACAAATGTTAGGAGTAATGTTGCACCTACGAAGAGGGAATTACTAGGAAGTTTACGTAAGAACTTTCGTTACTTTAGGTGGATGCAGCATTATCGTACAAACTAAAATCCACTGCCCTGACAAGTCACTAATGGGCAAATAAGTTTTCGAGTCTCTGGCCACTTGATGTTTCGAAAACAAATTCAGCTTCCGCGGAGACTTTGTCATTTAGGCTTAGACGCTTGCGGTGATCAACACGCCATTCATTGTTGCGCCAGAGAACACCAAACCTCATTACCTTGAGCACACTTGCCTCTAGAACAAAGAACCTAGCCAATTTAATCTCAGATGTGCTGCCTCGGTAGTCGATCAAATCAATTTCTGTAAGATGAAGATCAAGGCATTCGATGAGATTGTTATAGTGCAACACATTTTTCACTTTCGGGTCTTTTTTTATCTGCAAAAGAAGAGAACATATTAGAGCAGCTGACTGCATAAGATTGCCGTGTCATCAAGAGGTACCAATGTCATTTGCTCATACGATAGGGTTGGCTGGCTAGTGATATTTTTTCACTACAAAATTGGAAGAGTAAACCAGGACAGAGGTAGTACTTGCTCTTAGGTAACCATAGAGTTACTGGAGTAGTCTAAGTTACTTTCCACTATGACTAGCCTTGGCTACTATAGTAGTACAGCATAAAAACGATGCAGGTGATCACGTGAGAAAAAAATACTAAAAACATTTCTTTCGGTGCAGTGCGTAGATGCAGTTTGGAACACTACACTTGTCATCATAATTTGGGAAAATTACGAAAAAATTGAGCTACGTTGTGATTAACGTTTACTTATAGGAAAGAAGTTTCACCTTGATGAGTAGCTTCTCCATGCACAGAAAGCATGTAAGCAATCCAACAACTTGATCCAGATTGGGGCTGATAGATTTTAGTGCTAAGATCTTCACTGTGCGCATGGACTGGGTCAAGCTTGTGGGAATCATTTTCTGGAAGATGGTCGTAAATACATCAAGAAGAAATTAAAAAATGTGAATTTCAAGAAGACGGAGAAGAAGATGAGTGTTGTACCTGAACGATTACAGATCCAATAAAGAGTTCGGAGAATTTGTCAGACGAGTACACCAACGCTGTCAATTTCGGCACGTCAATGACCCTGATTTTTGTTGGACCTTCTAGATCCGATACAAGCAATCTCTCAAGGAAAGGCACATTCTCAATGACCATAACGTGGAACAGCTGGAGTGATCTCTTCCCAATTGATGTCTTGTTGCGGGGCCAGCAAGACTCATAAATCCATCGGAGATTCGTCGAGGCAATGTGGAGGCTAATGAACCCGTGGATCTGCTCAAGACGAAGGTACTCGAGCGCAGTACAGCTGCGGAGCAGGTGCTCCATAGCCTTCTTCGAGATGACAACGTCGAAGAGGTCGAGCTGCTTGAGTTGAGGGAGAAGAAGGGCGGGCGCGACATTAATCTGGGGAAGATAGCAGGAGCAGAAGCTGGCGCGGCGCAGCGTTGGCGTGAGGCGGAGCGCGGACGGCGGCAGAGAGCGACATCGTCCAACTTCAAAGCTGAGCTCCTCGAGCTGATCTAGGGCGGGGGGTAAGAACCACTCGTCGAACTTGGGTTGGACCTTGCAGTTGGTACTGAACATGCGGATGTCAAGGCGTCTGGCTGGCCCAGGGTGCGATGAAAGGATCTTGAAGACTGCGGCCATGCGTTTGCAATCCCCGTCGCAGAGGCAGCTGTCGACAGTGAGGTTGAGGGGGACGCAACGCCAGAGGGGGCGCCACCGCTGGGAGAGCAGGGCGGTCCGCACGACAGATTTTGTGGGGAGGAGGCTAATGATGACGAGCAGCATGTCGTCGGGGAGGCTGCTGATGAAGTCCAGGCTCGCCGGATGCGGTTTTGGCTCAAGCCGCCTCCGCTTGTTGGCTGCCTCTCCATCCATCTCAACCGGCGGCGACGCCGGTGTACACGTGTGCTGGGTGTGCGCAAGTGCGTCCTTCTGTGCATGCCGCCACGCAGTGGTGAATTGTGCGCGAGTGCGTCCTTCGCGCACAAGAAGTTTGTCCTCAATGCGCCCTCAATTTACTAGCGTGAGGGGTGCTACCCCGAGTGGTTTCAACTTTGTTTACTTCACCGCATGTCAGATGGGCCTCTAGTTTACTTATTTTCACCCACTGCCACATGGGCCAGCACACGAAGATACAGAACACGAGCTGACAAGGTAGCATGTGGATTGGTTGACCGGTCAACTAAACAATATACAGAGCTATACGCTGACACAGTGAGTGTATAATCCGTCGGTATAGAGAGTTTGAGTGAGAGGGGAGGCCCGTGAGAGATAGCAAAGAGAGAGAAAGAGCTACTCCCTCCGTTCAATAATGTAGTTCCAACATTTTTTTAAGTCAAACTTTTGAAACTTTGACCAAGTTTATAAATAAATTACTTATATCTGCAATACCAAAGATAAATGATAGTATGAAGTAAGTACATGTTGTGATGAATCTAATGATCGTTCTAGATGTAAATGTTTTTCTCCACATATACCTGGTCAAACTTTTCTGAGGTTTGACTTTTCAAAACATCCATATGCTTATGGACGTGATAGAGTCCCTAACTAGAGATAGAGAGAGAGAGAGAGAGTGAGTGAGTGAAAAAAGTGTGTGTGCGTGTGTGAAAGAGACATGGACAACACACGATAAAAGTAGAGAAAAAGCGTGCGTGTCTTATGCAAACATATCACACATGCATCTTCGACAACGGAGGCAAGGTGAGGAGATAGTGTGTGGTTGTTTGGAACCGAGAGAGCAAGACCCCTAGCACATGGCCAAGAGGGGTCTGACAAACAAGGGAGAGAGGTCGAGAGAGAAGTACGGAGAAAATGCAGACATGGGGAGGAGAGTGTGTATGTTTGTCATAGAGAGATCCCCTGGAGATTGTGATGGGACTACATGGGTGGGAGATCGAGCGACAAGGTGTGTGCGCGATAGAAGATGCCCCGAGAGATATCGAAACAGACGTATGGATGGAAGGAGACAATACATGTGTTCCTGATGGCTAGTAAGAGATAATCATACTTAGGAGGGGGGAGTGCTTGCGCCTATGATGGAGTGAGGGATTATGGTACTTAGGGGGGTGCGTGTCACATGGAGAGAGAACAAGGGCGGAGAGTGTTGGATGGGTCTATATGTATAGCGCGAGCGAGACATGTGTATGTGTGAACCAGGGAGATATAAGGCCAGTTTGGCTTGCATCCTGAGCATCTTTTGCCTGGCCTGGGGTTGTGGCTGGATTTCATGCACGCTTGTTTGGTTGCTACCCTGTGAAAAAGAAAGCCCGCCTGGCATGGGTTCCCTTGCACTTTAATTAGCCTGGCTGAACTCCAGACACTGCAAGTAGCCTGGCCCAGGCGACAGATTTCGAACGCTTGGCCGTTCCTGGTCGTGTGGCCACGAGGCTAACAACAACGTGGATGGATATTAGCATTAAATAATTGATGCATGGATTGATTGATGGGACGTTGATGCTTTGCCTGGCCTAGGCATGAATCAAACGCTTCAGCACCACACAAGCCTGGCCAGGTAGAAATATTTTACATCTCACGTCCACACCAGGCAGTACCGGCCATCAAGGCATGACGGTCAGGTCACAAACCAAACTGACCAATAAAGTTTGAGAGAGATTGAGGAGCCATGATAAGGCTAAGTGGTGCGTCAGATAGCTGAGAGGGGGAAAGAGATATTACATCCGCTCTATAATGCGGTGCATATAAATTTTTAGAAGTCAAACTTTGGAAACTTTGATCAGGTTTACGCAAATGTTATTTATATCTACAATACCAAAGATACATCATACAAAACTACATCTCATGGTGAATCTAATGGTATATGTTTGCCGTACTAGATGTAATTCTTTTTCTCCACGTACATGGTCAAACTTTGTGATGTTTTACTTTTCAATAAATCTATATGCTATGGACCGAGGAGAGTGCCTCAGTCGAGACAGATCAAGTGCGTGTGAAGGAGAATGAGTAAGTGTGCAAAAAGAGTATGTGTGTGAAAGAGAAAGTGACAACAAACGATAAATTAGAGAGTGTGTGTGTTTTTTTGTTTCTTATGCGAACATATCACGCATGCATCTTCGAGATGGAAAATCGAGGCAAGGAGATACAGGAAGATAGCTAGTGTGTGATTGTTTGCAATGGAGAGAGACACCCCTGTAGCACATGTCCAATAGAGGTCTGGCCAACAAGGAACAAAGGTCAAGAGGGACACATGGATGGCATGGACGCATGGGGAGGGAGAGAGGGTGTGTTTGTGATAGAGAGATCCCGTCGAGATCGTGAGGGGACTATATGGGTGGAAGATCGAGGGAGTGCGTGCGCGATAGAAAGATGCCCCGAGAGAAATCGAGATAGACCATGCACATGTTTGTGATGGAGACTAAGATTAGCTAGTCATATACATATAGGGAGGACTGCGTGTGCCTACAGTTGAGTGAGAGACCATCATACTTGGCTAGCTGGGTATGAGATTGTGTGTGTGCGCATGTGAGATGGAGAGAGAATGAGGGGGAGAGATAGAGTTTTAGATGGGCCTATCGAGTGTGAGTGAGATATGCATGTGTATGTGTGACCCAGTTGGATGGAGAGTTTGAGAGAGGGGGGGAGAGCTCCGAGACGACATAGTGGTGCGTGAGAGAGTTACAGGCAAAGAGCCAAGGAATTTGTGTGCGTACGATGAGTGCACCCAAGATATCTAGCTTGGACTAGCTAGAGTGTCATACATAGTGTGTGAGAGAGACCTATAGATGGTGTATATATGCATGCGAACTAGAAAGACCCTCCCCCCACACACAAAGAGAGAGAGAGAGAGAGATGGAGAGAAAGGGAGAGGGACCAACAAGGTTTTTGTGTCGGATGCATGCGACAGAATTGAAGATTGTCGGCGAGAGAGAGAGAGACAGAGAACAGGAGTCCGGGAGAGGGGGAGGTCGTGTTTTATGCATCAAAGACTGATATAAAACATGTTTCGATATAAACTTGCATTCAAATATTTAAATTGGAGAACATGTTGTCTGCAATCCACACATGAACGGATATATGCGTATATCAAACAAGTTCATTAATTTGACTTTCAACATGTTCATGAAGTACTATAATACTATACAACATGCTACTCGATTGAGGTGTTTAATTTTGGATTTAGTTCACTATTTTGACCTACTGAACGAGCTATTTCATTGAATCGAGATATTTCATTTTGGGTTTGATTCGCATTTTTAAGTGGGTCAACTATTTGTCATATAGTAAATCGCTAGCAACGAGCATGTAAAAACACATTACTCCCAAGCATCATCTCTCCATCTAAAAAAGAAGTGGTAAGCTAACATTTCAAAATTTGATCCGAATCGACTTGGTAAGGTAGACGTGGATGCTCGTTCTCCCAAAATTTGAACAAACCTTTAAACATCCTCTCTGCTCGGTGGAATTCGCCCGAGCAAATAAATGGGAGACGCGAAATTGCCGTCCTATGTGGGACACGTATCAATTGGCCCGTTGTACATCGAGGGTAGGTTCGTAACTTCATCCAAGCGCGCCTTCTCCTCGGCTGAAATGACATGTGCCGAACAATTCATAAACCATGGTCGGCAAAACACGCTCTCCTCACCTGAAATAGCTCGCGCCCACTATTTCAAAACACGCTCTCCTCGCCCGAAGTCGCTCGCGCCCACTATAGTTCAAAACACGCCCTCCTCGCCCGAAATCACCCCCGCCCACTATTTGTGGAGAAGCAAAGTTACTCTACTATCCCCGACCCTCAGTACACAGACCCAAGCCGAGAAGCCTATAGGCAAGGGTAGAACTGTAACTCCCCCTCACATTTCAAACAAATGCGTCTGTAAGACATGGTTCCATTCCCCTCCCAATTCCCGCCCGCCCGCTACCATTCATACCTCATGGGCGCCAAATCACCTTCTCCCCGGGAAGCTCCCTTCTCCCGAGCCACGAAACCTCAGCCCCACCACCATGGTGCCCCCCACCGCACCAATTTCACAGCCGCCCTCCTCCCTAATGCCGGAGACACTGTCCATTTGCCGTCGTGCACTGGGTCGTGTGCCTCTTACTCCATGCTGCTGGTGCTGCCTCGACGACGGCCGCGTGAACCGTACCGGAGCCGATTCACCCCCGCCGTTGTTCACGGCGCCGAAGCGGCTCCAACTTCGGATCCGTCCAGAGTCCTGGAGTTGCTTCCGCGTAGCCGTCGACCGTCGCGACATCGCTCTTTCCCTGCCGCCGGTCGCCACCGCAACCGCGCCGGCCTCACCGACTCGGCAGCTGGACCTTCCTACTTCACCATGCCGCCAGATAGGTCGCACCCTCATCTCAAATCACTTTATTTAGGCGTCAATTGTCTGAATTTTTATTCTGGACCGATCGATTCCCAATGGAAAGCAACACCCCTCGAGGCGGCGGAGCTCCTAGGCTGTCTGTTGGCTGGTGTCTAACGTAAGGGTGTGGGGCCGCAAGTTCACCGCGGAAGCAGCATTTAGATGGCTATCTTTTAGAGTTGCGTTGGTTGAAGGTACTGCCGCTGCCAGATCTGGATGACGGGGAGTCTTTGTGGATTGGCCCGGGGGCGGCGCAACCACGCCAGTGCGGTGGGGCAGGGAGCGGGGTTTTGGCCGGGGCCACAGACGGCGGAGGCAGGCTGCTCTGCCATTGGTCGCTGGCTCTTCGGGGAAGATTCCGAACAGTGTCAGCGGGAGGCACAAGACGGCGAGCCATCCGGTGTAGATCGGACAGTACCAAAATAAAATAAAATCGTGTGACACCAATTTAGTCTTCAGTCAACAGACGTGTGACCACTCTCGTACCTTGTTGTTGATCTCTTAGTGTATTTTTTCAGATCAAAGAGATATGTCGTTCTTAACATTATGCGTTATCTGCATCTTCAGACACACCGTCTTCCGACTCACCGCAGCTGCTCCAACAAGGGAAGCATACACCAGAAGGGAGCTATAGTCCCCACTCAACAGTTCCCTGCATCGAATGCGCGTGCCCGACATGGACAGCCACAACAACTGCAGGGCCATCGACAAGTTAGCACATGATGCTCACTCCTATGGATGGCAGCCAGATAGGTTGTACCCTCATCTTACTTGTGTGCAACATTTATGGCTTTGTTATTCATCTAAGCATGGAAAATAGATCATCACATTTCATTGTATATTCATGCTGATCTCTTACGGGTCTTGTTCAGGAGTTAACGATGTTCCATAGTTCAGCTAAGATACTTGTTCTTTAGGTAACGTTGTTCCATAGTTATCATTCATCAGCCAATGCTATCCTATAGGCTGGTGATTATAGTATTCCACTTCTAGTATTACCTATATTGTTCTTTAATACTTTTCTGTGCCATCTAGTTAATCTTGAGTACAAACGATACATATTTTGTAGCTTTCATCTGTGTTCTCCCTTTAGTTTATGAGACTTGTTGCTGCTAGTTAACCCCAGTCCTACTATTTATGTCGTCTCCTACAGGCACTCATTACATAAATCTAACTACTAGTTGTCTTCCATGAATGTCAGATATAATTGCACACACTGATATATCCAGAAGAACCTCACGGAGCAATGTAAAGGCCAATAAACTTGATGTCAATGATACCCAATATGATGGAACATGTAAAGGCAGTTCTTCAGAAGACTTGCAGAAAGATGATGAATCCTCTTCACCCCACAAGGTCCTTGCTCTAACTTGGCCTGTGATATGGGTACAACATGCATATAATGTCCTAGAGTGTATCTACTCTATTGCAATGCCATGTGCTTAGCATGCTGATCATGCATGTAAATATTGCAGGGGTGGAGGCGATGACCTTGTGGCTGTTGTGCGGGCGGCGGGCGTGGTCGATGGCCGATGCGAGCTCCATGGCCACAGGGGGTGGGGATGAGGGGCGGGCGACAAAGGTGGAGGTGGTGGTGGCAACGAGGATTTGGCAGAATGAAGGTACAAGCAAGTGTCTATTGTTGTTTCATATTAACATCACCATTGCACACATTACCATTGATTCTTGTATTGTTTGTTTTCTAGAAATGAGCACTACAGGAGGTGGACCTTCAAGTTCTCATGCAGATGAGTTATCTTCAGATTCGGTTTGTATTCATTCATGTCATTTCTATCTAACTTACTATCTTGTCTTGTTTACCATATATCATTTATGCACTCCTTTACTACCTTGTCTTGTTTGTTGATATCAAACTTGCTTTCGTGCTTCATGCCATTCCTATTTTTCTTATTTTCAACTTGTGCTTTCATCCAGGAAAATGATGAAGTTTAGATAGCTTGATGGAACAAGGAAGAGATGGATTCAAAGGAGTCATCAGCTTGTGGCTTTGAACTTGCTATTTGATATCTTTATTATGTAATGGCTGTTATGTAATCGACTTGTTGAACTATGTGTGGACTTATTGAACTATGTTGTAGACTTATCGAACCATGTTGCAGACTTGTCAAACTATGTTGCTTGTGTCTTTGGACTTGAGAAATATGCTGCTGTTATGTAATAATGTAATGAATGGATTACATGTACCCCCTCCTTCCATCTATATAGGGTCTAATGCATTTTTCAAGACTAACTTTGACCAAATATTAGAGCAATAATATATGACATGTAACTTACACAAAGCACACCGTTAAATTCGTGTGCGAAAGGAGCTTTCAATGATATAATTTTCACATTGTGCATGTCATGTACTATTAATCTTGTCAATAGTTAAAGACGGTCTTAAAAATGCATTAGACCCTATATAAATGAAAGGAGGGAGTATATGTATATGCTGCTGTTTTGTGAAATGCAGCTGTTTTGTGAAATATGTATATGGAAAAGAATTCTATGAGACCAGGTCTCACGCGAGACCCATCGTGATGAATGACACGTGACATTTACAAATCACAAAGCATCCCCCACCCCTCACTTAAAATCAGGGGGGAGAGAGATTAGATGCTTTGTGATTTGTGAATGTCACGTGTCATCCATCAAGATGGGTCTCACCTGCTAACCGTGAGACCTGGTCTCATATAATTTTTTTCTATGTATATGCTGCTGTTTTGTGAAATATGATGCTGTTACTTAAAGATCACATGTATATACCATGCTACTGTTTATAATGCTGTTGTTTGCTGAAATATGCTGTTTTTGTAACTTTTGTACATAAGGATCAGGAGTTTCCGGACTTCGGGCTTTTCAGCCGGGCCAGGCTCGGGCTTGTAAACGTGAATTTTTGTCAGGCTTTTTTCAAGCTCGGGCTTTACATTTTAGCATCGGGCTTTCTGGAGCCCGGCACGAAACCGGCCCGGCCCGAGAAATGCCCGGGTTTACACTATCGTACTGCACAAGTCGGGCCCTCCGTGCTTTCGATTCGGGACCGTGCCGACTTGCTGCGGCCACCCGTCGCGCTCCTGGTGGTGGGCGTCTCCCGTGCCGACGCGCGCCCACCACGCATTCCGTCGACGTGTCCGCCGCGTAAACCCATCCTCAGGCCTTATATTCCAGGGATCTCGACGGAGAAAACCCATCAAGCTAGCAGCGCGGCATTAAACTAATCTGACAGCGATCCCGATCCGTCACCACAACTCACACGACAGAGTCGTCGTTCGATCCGTCATCACAGCCATGGCGCAGCTGATGGACAAGGCCAAGGGGTTCGTGGCGGAGAAGATATCGGGGGTGCAGAAACCGGAGGCGGACCTGTCGGTGCAGCACGTCGGCCGCGACGGCGCCACCCTGTCCGGCCGCCTCGACGTGCGCAACCCCTACTCGCACACCATCCCCATCTGCGAGATCAGCTACTCCCTCAAAAGCGCCGGCCGCGACGTGGCCTCCGGGACCATGCCGGACCCGGGGTCGCTGGTGGCCAGCGACACCACCAGCCTCGACATACCGGTGAAGGTGCCGTACGACTTCCTGATGAGCCTGGTGAAGGACGCCGGCAAGGACTGGGACCTCGACTACGAGATGCGCATCGGCCTCACCGTCGACCTCCCCATCGTCGGCAACTTCACGCTGCCGCTCACCAAGGCCGGCGAGCTCAAGCTCCCCACGCTCTCCGACCTCTTTTAAACTTACCGCCGCACCCAGCTAGTAAGTTCGACTGTGCCGTACTAGGCGCTGCGCTCTCCATCGGCCGTACGGGTGATGGGTAGTACTGGGCTGGGCGAGCGGGACGATCGATCGCTACCTAGCTCTGTTTTTACTTCGGATCGCGGTGTGGGTGTGCTGTGTGCACGGCGTAATAATGATGCAATGCGTGTTGTATTTCTAGACTTTTACGTGAATAAAATAAGCAGATGGGTTTACTCCAGAACCTGTTCGAGCAGTGCGCTACATCCAAAACGCCACAGGAGAGACGTGAAATGCTTAGACACAGGGCATGAGCTAGTATTCCGGTCGACGATCCGCAGCTTGCCCTTACGATCGTACCGGAGGCGGAAGGTGGTGATATGGAGCACGCAGCCGCCAGCGACACCAGACGCATCCTGAAACTCGACTCCATCGCCTGCCACGCAATCGACCAGGCAAAACCTGGCATTGCCCATGTACGTGAGAGTAGCTCCCTCCCCTTTCGCCAGTTGATGGCACGGGATCCACATCCTCTGCTCGTCGGCCATCTTCCAGTCCGGCCGCTCCGTGGTGGCGCCGCCGCTGCGGGAGGCGACCTGGCAGGAGCAGATGTAGCTGTCCTCGTGCAGCCCGACCCACGCGTCCAGCTCGGCGTCGAAGTAGCCTCGGCCTCTGAAAGGCAGCATCCACTCCCCCTGCCGCCTCCATTTGCCGCTCCTGGTGTCGACGGAGTACGTGCCGCAGACCGCCCTGCTTCACGAGGACACGAATATGGTGCGCCTGTCCGGGTGCAGCACGTAGGAGAAGATCATCTCGTCCTTGGTGAAGGGCGTCGGCATGCTTTTTCAGGACCAGTCGGTGGGCAGCAGGTCGTCGTCTCCGGTCGTCGGCGGCCTCGTCATCACCTCGAAGGACACAGGCCGCTCCATGAGATGGAAGGCGAACGCGAACAGCGCGTCGCCGGCGCCGGAGGTCAGGAAGGTGTTGGAGCCGCCGAGTGGTGCGTCTGGAACGGGAGGGCCGATGGACAGTCCGGTGGTGTCCGTGTCGTAGAAGAGGGCCCCGGCGTGTATGTTGCTCGTGGCGATGATGTTGCTGTCCAGGGCTGCGAACCTCATGGCACGGCCGCGCTCAGGTGACAGTAGCCGGAGGACAGGGGGGCCGCTGAGGTCGGGACTGTCGGTGTCGATCTTGCAGATGATGAAGCCTTTGTGCCAATCGTCTAGAACCAGATAGAGGCTCTTCTTCTGCTTTGTGCCACTGCGGCCGGGCTGATCCTCGCTCTGCCTTCTTCGCTTAGACATCCCTCTCCTGACTGACTGAACCATGAATTACCAGAAGAACAGGTTGATATATAATCTTAACAATTTAGATGCCAGGAAGCAGTGGAGCGGGGGCTTTAACGAGAGTGTTGGCCGAGTCCTGACGCCGTGTCCCGCTGATCTTTCTACTGATCTCAGGGTGTACTGTTTATAGAGGTGCAGCCGTGTCCCACTGATCTTTCTACTGATCTCAGGGTGTACTGTTTATAGAGGTGCAGGGCAATACCTGTATACTCCCTTTATTCCATAATATGAAAACATTTTTTATATAAATGTAGTGTCGAAAATGCTTTTATATTATAGGACAAAGGGACTACCAGCTAGCTAGGACTAGCAACATAACTGATTTGAGACGGAACTACTGATCCGACTTGGTGATGGATTCCTGCACAAGCCGGACCTGAGACGTGCTTTTTTTCATGAGGGAAACAAACACGAGACCTTCCCTTCTTTTCTTAAGTGGTTGTTTGGATACTGGAAATTAGATGTGAGATTTTAGAAAACGAGTTTTTGAGGATTTTTAAAAGAAACCAGTTTTGGTTGGTTAGTTACTCTGTCAAGGTAAGTATACCCAGTACTTTGTTTGGATGGGAAAATTAGAAAAAACATGATTTTGAGTTCTTCGCAAACAATTCATGAAGGTGCGATGCTTCGGCTTGCTCTTGGCACCTACACGCACAGCGGCGGACAACCACACCGTAAACTGCTCCCTGGCGAGGGTGCACGGCCATGGCCGAGGCCGCCAGGGCGTGGTCGCGCTGCTCGCCTGATCGTGTTCGTCTTCGTCGCCGGTGTCATGCATGTTAGCTGAGGTTCCCATCAAAGAAGCACGTACATGCAGCTCACATACGGCAAGACACGAGTACACGACTTAAAGCCCCTTGATTGATTCACAAGCCGGGCAGGCATGTAGCATCTAGCTAGCTGCTGGATCAATTAGCCGGTAACAGCAAAGCACAACACACATGCTAGAGAGGCGCGACTGGATCGATTAGCCGGTAACAGCAAAGCACAACACACATGCTAGAGAGGCGCGACGACGACGATGTAGAAGCTGGAGTATATGGACGACGACGGTGGCTGTGAAGCGGCCAATGGACACTGTTGAGCGTATGTTGTCCACTGTATATGTATAGAACTTGGATCTGTATTTATACCGTTGTATCTTTCTTTTTCTTGTATATTTGTATATTTGAGAGACAAATAGAGGTCGGTCCACTCTGTATCTATATATGTGCATCATGTGTTACATAGATAGATACGTGCGTGTATACTTCAAACTTCTATCTCTTCTTCTGTCTGCTTCTTCCTCCTAATGTAATCTTCTGTTTTCCTCTCGTGTACAACTCTGAGGAGGAATCCTAACGATCTCTCAAAACTTGTAAGCCACGACAATTGATCAATATATACAGCAGCCCGAGACCAAAGGGTTCAACGCTTTCCCAATCTCTACATGGTCATTAGAGCCATATATCCTCATGCATCTAGCAACTCGAGAGAAAGCCCACCTAGCCCAAGAGGAAATCCGCCTAGCCGCCACCGAGATTAGCCATGGCAAGAACCGCTGCATCCATCGATGCTTCCACCATCTCCACGCTCGTCACGTCCACTATAAAAAAAATACACTTCCGTGATGATACGTGTTTGTCATAGTAGGTCGCGTTTTCTGTCATGCATGTACATCCATGACAAATTTATGACAGAATCAAGATAGTTATACCTGTGCTGTCGTAGAAGTGTTCCATGACATTGCCAAAATTATCATAACGGAAGTGTCCACTTTCATGATGATAAATCGTGCGTCACAAAGTGCTTTCGTCAAGGGTGACCGACACGTGGCATCCACCGTAACGGAACGCCGTTAAGCTATCGGGTCTGATTTTGGATCCGATAACCCGTTAACAGCCACGACCAATGCCGATTTTCCACGTGTAAAATTCTCATTGGCTGACGGATCCACGCGTCAGCTCCACGTTGGCATAGGTGTCACTCATCCAACGGTCGAGATGGGCCTATGATATGTTGACACGTGGACCGGCCCAAAAGTGGCCCACAAAGTTTAAATGGGCCGGCCCAACGGAAGGCCCATAAGATTTAGCGGACCATAATGGGCCGGCCCAGCTAAAGGCCCAAAAATTTAGCGGACCATAATGGGCCGGCCCAGCTAAAGGCCCACACGATTTTGCAGACCATAATGGGCCGGCCCAGCTAAAGGCCCACAAGATTTTGCGGACCACAATGGGCCGGCCCAGCTTAAGGCCCACAAGATTCTGCAGACCATAATGGGCCGGCCCATCTAAAGGCCCAACATTCTCTGTCAAATCGGCCCATCAATGGCCTGTCCTAAACTTGTCATCAACGCGGCCCATGGTCACTTCCGGCCCGTTAACAGTCCGTTAAGTAATTAGGTCGAATTACGGCCCGGTGTATTTCCGGCCTGTTAAAGGTCCGACTTCATTTGGGCCCATTTATAGGCCATCAAAACTTTCGGCCCATAAATGACCGTAAAGGATTTGAGTCATATTCGGCCATGTCTGACATTCGGCCTGTTAGAGGCCCACTATAGCTTTGGGCCACTTTCGACCTGTTGTCATTTTCGGCCTGTTAACGCCGGACGTAAACCATGGGCCATATGTGGCCCAACGTCATATCAGGCCCATTAACGGCCCATAGAAAAATGACGATAATCTAGCCTGACCGAAGTTCTGGCCTATTAAAGGCCCATGTATTAGGTCAGCGCATTTACTGCCCGTCCGAATTTCGGCCTGTCAAAGATCCACATCGTAAACGGGCCACCATTTCGGCCTGCTAAGTCCAGTGGGTTATTTGGCACAATCAGGTCCCAATCTCACTTTCGGTCTATTAAAGGCCCATGTTTTTTATGGGCTCGAGATATTTACACCTGTAAACGGCCTATTTTTACTGAGGGCCCAAATTATGTTTAGGCCTGTTAAAGGCCCACTATGGGCACAGGCCTACCAGAAAAATATGAAAGCTTATGCTGATTTAGGCCCAGATATTTTAGTGGGCTACATGCCAATTTTGGCCCGTAATCGTTTTTAGCCCAATTGGAATGGGCCCGACGAATGTTAGCATGTTGGGCTCCTACGAAGCTTTGGGCCGAATACATTACTAAGATAAACCTACACTATACAAAAATAGCATCGTAACTACTGCAGCCTGAGGCAGCATCATAAATGTTGTATCACAACAAAATAAATTCCAACCATACAACAAAAGGCCTGTTGGCATAAAGTTTACAGTCCTTTCAGATAAAAGCACCATCAGATGTATAGAAGCATAGATCATTTGACCTGAGTGCTAATGTTTCAGGCTGTAGAATCTGATGGAGCAGCACGATCTCCACCTTTTTTCCGCCATTGCTCTTGAACAATGAAGCGAATGTCTGATAGTCCGGTTTCAAAACCATTCATATCTTGACGACATTTCTCAACCACTATTCTTGTTTCCGAAACAACGTCCATTAGGGATTGGACTTGTGTCTGGAGCACATATATATCACTCTGTCTAGCAGGAAGATTTTGTTCAGTAGGCGATTTGGACGAGGTTACCTTGACAACCAACCCAGAATTACGCAGGAAGGTGCTTCTTGCACTGTTAGTGGAGAGATACTGACGCACTGCAGCAAGAGGTGACATTGTGCCTGTAGTAACCTCGTCACCTTCAGGTGGTTGTGACTGTTCAATCATTTGTTCCATAGCTTCCTGAAAGTTTGAACCTATAAATTAGTGTACCAGATAAGTTACTAATGAGACAAAAACAAATAAAGTAGGTTAAACGTTTATACATTGCTTATTTTGGTGAACTACTGTAATACATTAGCATGTATTGTAGTGCCAACTACATAATAAAATCACTTTCAGAACATAAGTCCATGTAGCATGCCTACTGTATTGTCTATTTCCTCACATTTGTTGACATCTAAGGATAAAGAGACATGGTTTAAAGTATGATGAACATAGTATGACATCATTCATATCATGGGCAAATAGATATAAAACAAACAGGCTATTTTATCATTGTGTGCGCACGTGAACATAAAAACTAGATTACAGATCAAGACCAAAAGAATATCCTTCATTTCTTTTAAACCATGTAAGGTGAAATGATACGTTAAGACAATTGCGAATAAAAGTGAACAGGGTAACTGACATTGGCTGCAAACCAAGTAGTTAAATGAACACATCACAGTACCAATCAGTTCAAGGCACGAGGAGTAAAAGGACTTACAACAGCGGCTTGAACTGGTGTGCTCATGCCCTTCATCTTGCTGGTGTGGCAATCCTTGAAGATTTGCACTGCATTCGGTTCAGGTTCTTTTTGGTCCGCATGGGCTTTCCTCTGTATTTGGAACAAGTCAATATAGATACGATAATATGGCACAAAAAAAAGGAAGTAGCAGCTATTTACAAGAGCCCCGCAGTGTGCAATATAGCTACGAGATCCTGTTGTCTGTTGGAATTTCACTTTAGAACGGTTGGTTTTGTTCTTCAAACAGTTAGCCTAAAAGAAGATACACTTGTAAGGCACGTACATAAATACAAGTTCAATATGTGGTCTGATCAAATACATATAGCCTACCTGATACTTTGGATCAGACCAGTGTTTAACGAGGGCTGTCCAGTCTTCATCTGTAATATATTCCACTGGAGATGTTTGGGCAATTTCATTGTTAGCCTTGCCTTCAAAGTGAGATTTTCTAAGGTGGTACCGATACTGTCGCAGAGCAGACTAAAAAACATGAGTGCATGCTTGTTTAGTTGCATCATCTTTCGGATCCAACTTGAACCTCATCTGTTGAAAAAAGAATGTGAGTCTTATTAGGAGGAAGCTAGAAAGTATGAGATAGAGCAAGACAATATTACTAATTGCGATGAATAACATTACTTACGGATAAATGGTCAAGGAAGATGTTAAACTGGATATTGTCTTTCTCATTCCTGTACTGGATCCACGTTGGGAGGATATGCGCATGACACCTAATGACAACAGCTGCCTCTGATACTAACTTGGCTGACTCTGTAGCATCACGTGGCCTTTTTAAACCTATCTCAAAATGGGTCTCCATTCTTCCTCCTTTAGATTTTGTTAATATGTCAAGCATTATCCCTGATGTCTATTTCCGCTTGCGCCGTGGTGCTAGTTCAACAATGAATATGGAAAGTGTTAGTGTACATCAAACTGTGAGAGTACATATAAAGGAGCATGCAACTGCAACTTGACTTAGTCAGGTACCGTCTTAGTGTTGATGCTCATGAGGTTCATCTGATCTTGCCAAGTCCTGTTGTGTCAGCAGTTCTTCGGAAATAGTGTTAGGTGTGAAGGCAGCTTGGGAACTGGCCAGTTCCAGAGCAAACAAACGAGTAACTGGTTGAGATGCTGGTACAGTTGAAGCGGATGCTGCAACTGGTGGAGCAGGTGATACTGTGTTTGTAGATTTAGCCGGTGGACTTGGACCTTCTACTACACTATAAGTACCAGCAGAATCTCGACGGCAGAACCTTTTCCGTTTCACCCGACGAGTAACAACACTCCCTACTATATTATCCTCCTTGCTCTTTTTTGACTTTGCCATGTCAAGCTGTACCCACAACACAAAAGAATAAAATCACTCTTCAGAACTCATTGATGCATGATACAGACAAGCAATACTTTGATGTAAGACAACCGTATGAGGATGGAATATGTAAGAAAAACAGGACGGCATGACATATTCACAGCTACGATGTGCAAACTAAGCAGAAGGATTTTCAAGAAAATAGAAGTAATGCAAGCTAGACACCATATGAAAGATGCAACCAATATTACTCTGCCAAGTTAAAATTGTCTTGTCATAAGTGGCAATTCGAAAAATTAGAAGCAGTACAATGTAGAAATCAATGCAAGATGCAACCACTATCAAACTGCCATGTTAAAAGCGTCCAATCATGAGTGACTGATGCGGGATACACAATAGCAGTACTTTGATGTAAGAACATGGTATGATAGATAGATGCAGTGTATTCTAGACACAGAAATCCATGTCATATGCACATGTATAACGTATAAACTCAGCAGGTGCAATTTAATCAAAATAGAAGAAATACAGGCTAGACAACATTTGCAACATGAAACCAATTATCACACTGTCAACTTAGAGCAAGCACATGCGATGATGGAGTACGGGAGATGAACTCATCATGTAGACTTGGGACTTCAACATCATTAGCAGTAGCAGTGGCAAATCTAGAGAGTCTCTGTTTGCGTCGGTGCGGAGGACCACCAACATCCCCTAACTTACTCTTTTCCTTCCTATTTTCTGATATTGCCTTATGAAGTCAAAACCACAAGAAGATGAATAAAATTAGCTCTGCATAACTGGTTGATGCATGATACAGACGAACACTACTTTGATGTAAGGCAAACGCAGGATAGGAGGATGGAATATATACAAAAAAGACAGTGTTTCACACACGTACGATAGGAGGATGGAATATGTATGAAAAAATAGTAAGCAGAAGGCATTTCAACAAAATTAGAAGAAATGAAAGCTAGGCACCATATGAACATGCAACCAATATCATTCTATCAGGTAAAAAGTGTCTCGTCGTAAGTGCCATTTCAAGAAATTAGAAGCAGTACAAGCTAGAAGACAATGCAAGCTGCAACCTACATCACAGTCCCAAGTTAAATGTGTCTTATGGGTAAGTGATCATTGCAGGTATAAGTTGTAAGCTACGTAGATGCAATTCAACATAATCAGAAGCAATACAAACTAGACATCATATGAAAAACGCAACCACGTATAAAAGTTCCAAGTAAGAGCAAGCACCTGTGATGGTGGAGTAGGGGAGATGTGCTCATCATGTACACGTATGTTCTAGAACAGGAACACGTGTCATATTCACAGGCATTATGTGTAAAGTAAGCAGATGCAATTCAAGTTAGAAGCAATACAAGCTAGACATCATACGCAACATGCAACCACATATAATAGTGTCAAGTTAGAGGAAGCACATGTGATGGTGGAGCAGGGGAGATGTGCTCATCATCTACACAGCTACGTTGACTGTCCAACCTTGTGTTGTCTTGCGAATCTTGTTGGGAGGATGGTGGAGTAGAATATGTAGAGACCCCCTGTTTGAGTTGCTCCGAATGACCACCATCATCCACTGCCGGACTAATTTCCTTCAGCTGTAATGATTTTGCATTGTAAAGTCAAACCGATAAGAAAAAGGAATAAAATTCGCTCTTCAGAACTCATTCATGCATGATACTGACCAACACTACTCGGATGAAAGGCAAACACATGATGCGAGGACGGAATATGTATGAAAAATAGGATGGTGTGACATATTCACACCTATGATGTGGTAACTAAGCAGAAGGCATTTCAACAAATTAGAAGCACTGCAAGCTAGACACCATATGAAAGATGCAACCAATATCACTTTGCCAAGTTCAAACTATATGGCGTTTCAACAAATTAGAAGCAGTACATGCTAGAAATCATATACAAGACACAACAAATATCACAGTGGCGACTTAAAGGTGCCTTATCATAAGTGACTGATGCGGGATATGCAAGAATAGTATCTGATGTAGAAACAGGAACACATGTCATATTCACAGGCATTATGTGTAAAGTAAGCAGATGCAATTCAACAAAGTTAGAAGCAATACAAGCTAGACATCATACGCAACATGCAACCACATATAATAGTGCCAAGTTAGAGCAAGCACCTATGATGGTGGAGTAGGGGAGATGTGCTCATCATCTACACAGCTACATTGAATGTCTAGCCTTGCGTTGTCTTGCGAATCTTGTTGGGAGGATGGCGGAGTAGAATCTGTAGAGAACCTCTGTTTCAGTTGCTCGGAAGGACCACCATCATCCAATGCCTTGCCAATTTCCTTCAGCTTTATTGATTTTGCATTGTGAGGTCATACCGACAAGAAAAAGGAATATCATTCGCTCTTCAGAACTCATTCATGAATGATACTGACGAACACTACTCTGATGAAAGGCGAAGTCATGATACGAGGATGTAATATGTACGAAAAAATGGACGGCTTGACATATTCACACCTATGATGTGGTAACTAAGCAGAAGGCACTTCAACAAATTAGAAACACTGCAAGACACCATATGGAAGGTGCAATCAATATCACTCTGCCAAGTTAAAACTGTCTTGTCATAGGTGGCGTCCATCAAACTAGAAGCAATACATGCTAGAAATCATATTCAAGACGAAAACCCATATCACCGTGCCAACTTAAAGGTCCCATCATAAGTGACTGATGCAGGATACACAAGAAGAGTAGTTTCCTGTAAGAACATGGTGTGATAGACAGATATAATATGTACCAAAAACAGGAAAGCGTGTCATATTCACATGTATCATGTGTAAACTAAGCAGATGCAATTTACACTAATTAGGAGCAATACGAGCTAGACACCATATGCAACATGCAACCAGATATCACACTGCCAAGTTAGAGCAAGCACCTTGGATGGTGGAGTAGGGGAGCAGAGACTTGGACCTTGTAATGCACTATCAGTACAAGGAGAATCGGTACAGATGCTCCGTTTACGTTGCTGCAGAGGAACACCATCATCGCCTTCCTTACTCTTTTCCTTCCTCTTTCTTGATTTTGCCTTATCAAGTCAAACCCACAAGAAAAAGGAATAAAATTTGCTCTTCAGAACTCATTGATGCATGATACTGACGAACACTACTTTCATGTAAGGCAGCCGCATGATAGGAGGATGGAATATGTATGAAAAACAGGATGGCGTGACATATTTACATGTATGATGTATAAAGTGTAAACTAAGCACAAGGTGCTTGAACTTGTTAGAATCGATGCAAGCTAGAAACCATATGAAAGATGAAACCAATGTCACTCTGCCAAATTAAAAGAGTGCCCTAACAAATGTATTTGACCAAATTAGAAGCAATACATGGCAACAGGCTAGAAATAATATGCAATATGCAACAAATAAAGGTGACTCGTCGTAAGTGATTGATGCAGGATACAGAAGAGAGGTAGTTTCATGTAAGAACAAGGTTAACACATAGATGTAGTGTGTACCAAAAATAGGAAGGCATGTCATATTCACAGGTATAGTGTGTAAACTAAGCAGATGCAATTTACCCTAATTAGAAGCATTACAAGCTAGACACCGTATGCAACATGCAACCACATATCACACTGCGAAGTTAGAGCAAGCACCTGTGATGGTGGTGTAGGGGAAGTGTGGTCTTCAGGTACAGAGCTACGTTCAATATCTTCATTTAGGCTTGCTGTTTCTTGAGAATCATATGGAGAGGATGAAATTGCATTCTTTATAAGAGTATTGCGTCTCATATTAACCCACACGCGTGTCTGTCTCATCATAAGCGATAGACGCAGGATACACAAGAACATTAGTTTGATGTAAGAACATGGTGTGATAGGGAGATGTAGTATGTACCAAAAATAGGAAGGCGTGTCATATTCACATGTATAATGTGTAAGCTAAGGAGATGCAATTTAACAAATTAGGAGCATTGATGAGGGATACACAAGAAAAGTAGTTCGATGTAAGAACATGGTTAATAGAAAGATGTAGTATGTACCAAAAATAGGAAGGCATGTCATATTCACAGGTATAATGTGTTGACTAAGCAGATGCAATTTACCCTAATTAGAAGTATTACAAGGTAGACACCATATGCAACATGCAACCACATATCACACTGCCAAGTAAGAGCAAGCACCTGCGATGGTGGTGTGGGGGAATTGCAATGATCAACTAGAGAGCTACGTTGACTATCTTCATTTAGCCTTGCTGTTTCTTGAGAATCATGTGGGGAGGATGACATTGCACTCTTTAAACGAGTAGGGCATCTCACAGTAACCCACTCGGGTGACTGTCTCATCATAAGTGATTGACGAGGGATACAAAAAAGCATTAGTTTGATGTAGGAACATGGTTAATAGACATGTGTAGTATGCATCAAAAACAGGAAGGCATGTCATTATCAAAGGTATAATGTGTAAAGTAAGTAGATGCAATTTAACCAAATTGGAAGCAATACAAGCTAGACACCATATGCAACATGCAACCACATTTGACAGCGCGAAGTTAAAGCAAGCACCTGGGATGGTTGTGTGTGGCAATTGAGATCATCAACTGCAGAGCTACGTTTACTGTCTCCAACTGCTGACACTGCACCCATTAAAGCGCTGAAACACTTAGTGCTTATCTTCGAATTACACTGGAGTGACTTCTGTCTTTTCTTTTCTGCAATCATCAACACCGCGTCAGAGTCTGAAATACCCATGCATAAAAAAACAATAGTGTGAGTATGGGTGAAGTGTGTGCACAATTAGTACAGTGTAAAGGTAGCAGATAGCAGGTCAGTGAGAAATAAATGACGGGAGACATATGATAGCTCTACAACATGCATGGCACACTAAATTACTACATGATTCTATGAAAATAATAGTCGACTGAAAGCAAATAGGCCAGTCCATTTTTTCTGCACCGTCCGATGTACAAAGAACGGGCAGATCACCTTCATCTACCTCCAGGCAGTCAGTGTTGATGATCTTCCTCGAAACACCAGCGACCACCGGCCCAGTATTCCTCCCCTGCATGCGCCCTCCCCTAGACCTCACCGCACCGCCGTGCTTGGCACCCCCGGCCATCCATTCAAGCCCCGCCGACCTCCAGATCGGGTGTAAGCAACTCCTGCGCCCCACACCCCTATGATAGACACCGATGCACCGCTTCCCCAGGGAACAGGCGGACTAGGTGCTCCGCGCGCCTAAGCGGGTGCTGCTTCTTTTAATTGCGGTTCGACTGACCCTAAATTGAAATCCAGGCGGGCTACTGACCTCTAGCAAAGGTGAAATAGTAAAAGGGAGGAAACCTTGTGCATTTAGTATCACGAAGAAGATGTAGTAAGAAGTGCTCAACTAGTTTCTTTCGTGGGATAAATACAGTGTGAGCAGAGACGTAAGATTTGCACGAATAAGGGAAGAGGAGTACCTCTTTCTGCTGGTAGTGGTGTGTCCTCCTTCTGTTTTTCCGACGATCTTCTTGTTGTTCACCGGAAACCAAAAGTTGTGGAGGACGGTGCAGCCTTGGACGAACCCATGGCCAAGTTGTTGGGTGTGGTGCGGTGGCCATCTGTCGGCGGCGGGGAAGCAGATCCGAGGCGACGAACGACAGCATAGCGGGAACAGCTCCGGTGCGGTGGACGGTTGCGACAGTGGTGCCGCAGTGGTGAGGCGCAGGATAGCGTGGTCGGAGTGGTTCTGGTGCGGCACACGCCGGCGTCGACGTCGTGGAGGCAGCTCTGCCTCGGCTTTAGCTGCTAAGTCCTTGAGGGCGTTGCGGTTGCGGTTGCATTGGATGACGATGTCGGGGTACCGGCTCCGGCGTGATGGAGGAGGGCGATGGTGGATTGGCCGCAATGGGGTGGAGGACGGAGGAGGCTGGGGTTTCATGGCTGGTGGAGATGGCGTTTTCGCGCCCACGGAGTATGAATGGGGAAACGGAGGGAGGCGGGGAACTAAGGGGGAACAATGTTTCAGTTTGAAACACGCTTATTTGAAATTTGGGGAAAGTTACAAGCTTTGCCCCCATCTAAAATTTCGGGCATATTGCGGGTTGGGGGTAGGACAGTCATGTCAGGTGTCCCAAATGTGGGTGGAATAGATTTCGGCCGAGCGCATGGGTAGGCGCCCACGGCGTATGAATGCTTCTCAGAGGCGGTTGAGACTGGCGTCTTGGTGAAGTTACAAACCTACCCCGGTTTAGACCTTTGGACATCGGGCCGATAGGCTACACGGGCCAGAGTCAGGACAGTAATTTCCTACCACCAAAACATTAGTCTCTCACGGTTTCGGGTGACCAGAGGCCTATTTGGCGCTTCGTTCAATATTTGGGAGCAGAAGCATTAACGTTTTCGGTTCTCTTGAATTGAACTTTCAGGATTTGTCAAACTTCACAAATCTTTACTCTTGAAAATCCTAAAGCTACGATTGTTTTGGAATGGAGGGGGTACATTTGAATATACATTGTACATGAGTATATATTAAAAAATATGCAAGTTACCTCAGTTCATGCATGGTTCCAGATATAATCTCCTTGGTTGCAAAAAAAAGTTAGATATGCGTATGAATATATATAGCATGTTCAAACTCACAACAAAGATTGATGCCCCCTTTTACATCTAATTTACAAATGCCATTATCTCGGGTTCAAATAGATGAATGCACTTCCTATGAATTCAAATCTTCGAAACCCCCTTTATGTTGAATTCGACATGTATTCTATTTCGTAGCTAGCAATTTGGAATGTATCCATGCAAGTGACAAATGTATAGAGTGCTTCACACTAACAACATGGAGTGCACTAATTAATGTTTATATATGAATTGCAAAAGCATCCATTGCCTGTATTTCAAACTGCTCTCACTCTATGGATCGATAATATGAAATAAACACATGCACATGCTAGAATTCAATAGAGTATGGGTGTCTGATAGACCGATTTTCGTCCGTACGCAATTTGCAAAATTCATGATCTCATCCAATAATAATAATGCCATTTATATTTTAATTTAATGCGTAGAACCGCCTTTTACACGTAGATGCACTATGCCTCGCCCCGTTCTCACAAACGTGTTATATATCTCTCTATCTAACGCATAAGTGCACACACTTTATATGCATCGGCATTTCTCTTTCACACATGCTCACAATCTCTCTCAGGGTGTCGGGGTGTCTCACGCACATGCTCTCTCTGTTTCTCTCTCTCTCTCTATTTCTGACTACTATGTACCACTCTTTTCACTAATCTCAGTTGGAAAACACTATTTCTCTCACATGCATATATACACATGCACGGTCTCTACTAGCCCTCTATACGTACATATATGTGCCTACGTGTCTCCCGCACGCACATTATCGTTAGGCCTCTCTTGCACACATTGCCCCCCGAGACACCTCTCTCTTAGTAGTTGGCAGATATGATTTCATCATATCATTCGGTAGGATATCCCTGGCTGTTAGGCTGGATGGGTACGAGGCAAAGTTTTACCCTAGTTCGGATCGGACCCTTGCAGTTGAAGAAAGAGCCTACTCCTGGTACTGTATATTAGTGATAGGGGTGTGTACAAAGTACACGTGAATACCAGGCATTGTGCGTGTGTGTATACTATCGACGAACTAGCCCCCAAGCTTGCATAACATACTAAGGGCCTAGGGTTATAAATCATATATAGTCGGCTTATCACCAGTGGGGATAGAGTCCTTCGCGACTCTGGTAGCTTCGTGTTGTACGCCGAGTCCTCCACATGGGTCTTCGTATAACACGTCTCGGTCCAACCTATATGTGGCGCAGGATGGAACCGACCCATGAGTCTTCATGTTGACCCACCACAACTAGAAATGATGTGCCCACCACACCACACACACACAATCGGCCACTAAGAAAATAAGCATATACAATAGTACAGCTGTATCTAGCTCACGATACATCTCCATATTTTGTTGATGACACTGACGGACTTTGCATTTGATGCGTGCTTCGTATTTTTTTGACGACACTTACGGTCATTGTATTTGAAGCGAAAGCACGATATGGTCACTGGATTTCAGAATAAGCTCATCACGGTCACCACATACATTTTGTCATGCTAACCAACGTGTGGTTGGATGGTTAGAGGACAGTGGTTTCTTGAGCCCACCAAGGTTAAAGTCCCGGTGCTCGCATTTATCTTGTGTTAATTTCAGTATTTTCCGGCGATGTACGTTTAGTGGGAGGAGACGTTCCACTCGACTATAAGGCACCTATGGTGACTTCGTAAAATCTCAAGATCATATATGTTGGCCCACTCTCTCGAAGGTGCTCATAGGGGTAGGGTTCGCGTGTGTGCGCTTATAGCGGTGAGTGCTTGCGCGTATATATGAGCCCTTGCGTCTGTACCGTGTTAAACAAATACATATCATGATTATATGGTCACTGGCTCACCCGTACAACTCCGTATTTTGTTGATGACACAATCAATTGACCAATCAAACGTTCCACGTGGCGCAACTAGTGTTGCACCATCGGGGCGCGTAACCGTGGGGCCCACCTGTCAGCCCGTATATGAAAGAAAGAAATGGTAGTTTGAGTCTGTACCGTGTTAATAAAATAGGAGTACATTTTAGGGTGATCATACGGTCACTGGCTCACCATACAGCTCCGTGATTTGTTGATAACATGATCAATTGACTAGTCAAACGGTCCACATTCAGCAGCGCACATTACCATAGGGCCCACCCGTCAGCACGTATATGAAGGACAGAAATGGTAATAGATTAGTGGTCGGTGGGTATTTGAAGTCGTGAGACCTCTGGTTGGCAGTCACCGGCGGTTGGGGGGCGTTCATTG
>NC_041384.1:146086217-146097683 GCF_002162155.2 Triticum dicoccoides | reverse complement strand
CGGCGGCGAACCAATGGTGGGGAGTGGTTTCGGGGAGGGCGGGCCGGCCACGGGCGGCGGGGGCTGGCGGTTCGGCCGGTGGTGGCTGGAGGCTCAGGGGGGGTGGAGTTTGATGATAAACTGGAGGCCCTTGATTTCGTATCCAACGGCTGGAAAATCTAATGACCAGAGATGAAAAAGTCAGTCGACTGACGTGTAGCCTCACCCCGCACGTACACATGCATGCACGCAAGACACACACGCATGTAGGCGTGCAACACTGACACGTACACACGCACGCATGCTGGCATGCAACACTGACACGTACACATGCACTCACGAACACACACACACACACACACACACACACGTACGCACCCATGCATGCAACACTGAAATGTACCCTTGCACGCACGCAACACTTGCATGCCTGCATGCACACAACACACAACGCAAGACACACGCTCAACCTATTCGTGCATGCACCCTTTGTTAAGGACATGGATTGTTACGGGTATTAATCAATCTTATCTGTGATAAGCAGAACATTGATGTTTGCAGCGGTCTTTATGAATCACAACGTATCGGACGGGCTATCAACATAGTAGGATTATCTACATGAAAAAGATGACATCACACTCAATGAACAATCATCGGTTTATGAAATGCTCGCTTCTGACCGCCCTGGCCCACCAAAGGTTCCTCTGTTGTGCGCTGCCTGCGTTGGGTCACTGACATGCAGGCCATGCACCCAAAGAGCCCACATGTTAGTGGAAGAATGGCGCGGTGTCCTAGGTCAGAGTCGAGGGCGCCACTCGCGGCACGCCCGGCTGAACACGCCTCCGTGCCGCATTCAAACGCCTCCATGAAACCCGCCCGTGTGGAAGCCAAGAAACCCACTATGGACACACGGTCGTTCATGACCGGGCCAGCGTTAAACGCAACGCCGGCCGAGCTCCTCCCGTCCGCCGTCTATTTAATCTTCTATTTAAACGAGGCCAAACGCCGACCAAGAATCGCACACCTCTGCCACTCCCCTATCTCCTCCACTGTTTTGTCCACTCTTACAATGGCTTACGAAGAGTAGTTATTCCGCATCCAAGCCGGCTGGGTAGCCCGCCAGATACGATCTACGCAGCTCGCTGATCCACCTCCCTCCCCTTGCCCGATGGAGCCAGTTGCCGCCCCAAGCCGGCGCACGGTTCAACAACTCGCTGCTCCAGGCCAGCTCGACGAGGAGCGGTGCACGGGCGTCATTGCTGCCGTCCACGCCGCCGCCTCGTACTGCGTCTCCCGTTTCTGTGGACGAGACTCCCATGCCGGTGGCCGCACCATGCAAGCAACGGCAGAAGCCAGGTGCGCGGAGAGCGACGAGTCGGTGGCCAGCGCCTCCGCGTCCGCCTCCATCATCAAGGAGAAGTAGAACACGAGAGGCCGCCGCCGCTTGGGTCCCATGAAGGCCACCGCGGAGGCAACGCCGGCGTACACGACAAGTGTCTTGCCGGATCCTTTTGTTGCGAGGACCTTCGTCGACCCCGCATGGGCTCCACGGAAGAGGGGAATGTTAGGATGAACTCGAGCCGGTGTCGGCCATGGCGAAGTAGTGGCCGGTGATGAACTCGAACCGGTGCCTGCCACCATCATCTTTGGCACCAGCCAATGATATCATTTGGGCAATGGGGAAGCGAGCCATCCTTTGCGCTGAAGCATATACCTCAGGGGCTCCCGGCAGTCCGGTGATCATGCTGCCGGACATGAGGAACACAAATCGATCGGCGGACGACCATTTAGGCCAGGTATTATATACCTGTTCTGTCCAGAACTAGCACCGCCTAGTTCATTTGAATGTAATGAAATCCGTTATGTTTGTATGAAAATCTGGTATTTTATATGATTTCCGTCGTTGTTTATATGAAATATCAGTTTGTCTATGTGTTTGCGTGAATTTTGTCCGGTTGGTTGAGTTGCTGTCATAATGTGTGCGGCTACGGTTGGATGGCGTAATTTGCGGGTCGCTGGTCGGTCTGCGGGTGGCTCGAGCGGCGTTGTGGGACAAAAAACACATCTTTGTGCGAGCTCGTCTCCAACGTGCGTGCTGGAGGATGCATGACAGCATGAGCACCCGAGCCATTCCTTGTTCATCGGTGGCAAAGGCACCGTTAGACTAAAGGGTCACCAAAATTTTGGCTACCTCGGGCAAGATCCAAATAGCCCCTCCCAATAGATTCAAATCCCTCGTTCGCCGTGGAATTTTGCCATGTGTTGTTTTCATGGACTAGCAAGATGCCCGTGCATTGCACGGAACATCAAGATGCATTTTTTTACAAACTCCCGCATGCATGCAAGGGATAATTAATGTCCTCCTTTGCTAGTACCACGCGGCAAACACCATTAATATTGCATCGATTAGTGTTAGTGGCCTTGTATATCTGCAAATTGTAATTTTGATAGTGGCCCCTTGTATATAAAAATGGAGGGAGAAAGATGAGAGATAAGGTGAGGAGGAGTGGGGCGTGGTGGTGACTGGTGGTCGGACTGGGCGGAGGCATGGGGATGGACGACGCATTATGTCTAGGTTTGTATCTCTCTCACTCACACCCACGTAGGTGGGGGACGTGCACGAAGAGAAGAGGTGCACGCACGGTGCACGTACTCCCGTCTCTTTCCCAACCACACCCGCGCGGGTACACTGTGGAGCTCATTTCTGTACGAAAAAGGCAGCCCATGTGGTAATTTTGCACGTGTATTGGTTGTCCACTTGGTGGAGGGAGGATCGTCTACCACGGGTGAACAAACAAATTGTGACTTGACGCGTTATGTTAAATTAAAAAAAGAGGCAAACCATGTGGGGCCTACCTTAGAGGCAAGGCTCTATACACTGGAGTACTTTCGATGTGTCCCGTCAACTCGCAGAACGAGGAGAAGATTGCTTAGTACGTCGTCTCCCCCGCCCACGGGTGCGGTGGCTCGCAGCATGAGGTGAAGCTTGCTTATGAGTAGTAGTAGTACTACTACTACTACTACTGTACGCCTTTACGCCCGCTTCCTCGCCCACGCACGCGGTGGCTCGCAGCATGAGGAGAAAATTTTACTACTCCCTCCGTTTACTCCTCGTCCCTACTACGTACTTTGGTTAGTACTTCCTCCATTTACTTATACAAGGCCACTATAAAAAATACATTTTGCATCTATACAAGGCCACAAATAGTAATCGAGACAAAAGTTACTACTCCCTCCTTTCTAGTTTATGGCTCAATTTCAAAATCTCTCCAACCAAGGTAGACGGTGAGTGGTCGAATTAATTTCGTAGTTTGCACAAGTAATTAGTACGCTCGTTTTTCTCAAGAAGTTATGTTTACCGAGGCATTAATTAGAATGAATGCATGAATGACCACTAAATTTCCATGAACTTGTACATGCATTGTTTAGTTTCCTCTTGACACTGCTTGCGTCGGGTGATCTAACGCACCTCGAAATCCAACATGTAATGGTACTACTACTAGTATAGTAGAATTGAGACTTATCAAACGGAAAAATTAATGTTTTTTAGATGAGCCCTATAAACCCTAGTGGGTACGTACTCCGTAAAAACATATTTTTCCAAAAATAAGTCGCTCCCTTTCATGAATTCTGTAGTATACTCCTCCGTCGACGCTCGCTTTCATAAATTCTGTACTTCCTGTCGCCGACATGTGGGACATATAGCAACCGGGTCGACGTGTCAAGCACCAAATAATAGTGCAGAACAGCAAGGGGGACACACCCCACTCGTACCGGCCCAGTAGTAGTAATGAGCAATGGGACGTCAAATCACAATGCCGCACCTTCCCAGACGGACGAAGCAACCATTATTTCACACTTCGGTTCGCCATCATCTCAAACCATGTAGTATTGCTTCTGCCTGAAGAGGGACACGCGCATCGCCTTGGTACATCATGCCGCGTGGGACCGCATTACATGCCATGCTCCCCCGCCGATCGCTCGGTAAAATCACCTCATTTTTACTATACTTCCTTCGTATCGGTTTACTACATGGCATGCACGTCATTCTAGGCTGAGAATTTAACTAGAAATATATGTGATGAACAATACTCTAGCCTTTTAAAAAATTGTATACTTTTGTACAGTAGTACTATCGATGGATTGCGCCATGGAGCAAAAATTGAAATTGAAAAAAAGGTGTTACATATAGAGAGCGCTCGTCGCCAAATTATGCATATAGTACTATTAAAAAAGCTAGTACGTGCTTAATTGGGGTGCTAAATTCTATTAAAGAAATACTAGTAGTATGTACATACTAAAGAGTTAAAGTAACGAGAAGAAACATAACATAGTTCTACTGGGGACTCAGCACAACACACCCCTCAAATTAAACTAAGCACACCTGAAATTAAACTATGCAACTAATCCGGTAGACACTGCATTAGAAGTTTAGAACCACCATGAGCAACGACACTCCCACCTTACTCGGAGTCCTCGTCCACGTCCTCGACTTCGTCTTTGTCCCTCTCCCTCCTGGCCGATACTTGTTTGCTTGAACCGCACACTTGGCTGTTGCTCTTCATCCAACCCTTGTAGATATTGAAGCAAAGATAGCCATCCATTGCAGCGTAGTGGATGTGGTCTATATCTAGTACATTCCACTGCCATGCATGATGATGAAACGTGATGGAGGTTTCTCCAGTTTACCGTACGAAGGATGAACCATGGCTCCTGCCAGGGTTAGCATTGAAGGCTGACGAGAGGACACCAGCCGATTCTTCTGGAGGTCGAAGGTGTTGCCTACAACGAGGCCTATCCGACGCAGGACTTCTTTGTCGTTACCAAAGTCTACAGTAACGAATTTGACTAGGTTGCTCTGGAGGAAGTCCTTAAAATCCTGACACTCAACGTCGACATGGCATATGTGGTAGACCAAGCATAAGTCATGCACGCAAACCTGGATCACGGCAGGCTTCTTCCTCTCTTCGTCCTTTAGATCCTCCTCTAGTCCCAGGACTGTGGTGTACTCAATATCTAGCCCAGCGACCCACTCATCATCTGAGTCTTCGAACATGCGTCTAAAGCGAGAAAGGCATCCTTTCACCGTAGCAGAAGAACGGGTGTAGATGACGTCGAACTCATCACCGGTGATGGTTCTAACCTTGTACTCATCGCCGATCGTGGAGATTTGGGACGCCATGGATTTGGGAGGAGGGTTAGGATTAGTGGAACTGCCGTAATGTGAATGGACGGGACGACTAGGAGCAAACCGCCGTAGTATTGAAGGACATGCGGGGACGAGTAGGAGCGAACTGCCAGCGTGCGAACGACATGGTAGTGGCTTTCCATTCTCCCATGATACGGGCTTCCGAGAGCCCTTGGATCCGAGATCGAACGGTTGCATGGCATGATTCTAGACCTATGGGTGAATATCCTATCCTAGAGGGTTATTCTGCAAATTTTCAGCAACTTAGCATGCGACCGTTTGATCTCAGATCCAAGGGCTGGCAGCAGCCCGTATCATGGTCGCGCCAACCACGACCGTCGCATCGCTCGTGCGGTCACGCCCTTGGAGATTTAACACGGTGCGTTAGGCTATCTGATGTTGGCATGTCATACATAGTCATCACTTAGTCACTCATACTATAACAAGGTTGGCTATAAGGTTGGCTATAAGTGTATTTTTTACTCCTCTCTATCTCTTTCTTCATACTCCCTCTGTCCCATAATATAAGAACGTTTTTGACACTAGTGTAATGCCAAAAACGTTCTTATATTATGGGACACAGGGAGTACTAGTATTTATTGCATTTGCCAAGGAGTGACCTCTTCCAATGAAATGGTGTTGCTAAGTTTGCTTCATTTAATTAGCTATAGACTCAAAATTGTCTTTTCACCTAGGTACACGCGCTTAGCACCGTTTCTTCCTTGGGTCACCAAATTAGTCTCTCTCTTCTTGATTAACTTGCCACATCAGACTTTATGTCTATGTGGCAAGCTTAAGCACCTGTAGGAGCAAGTAAAAGTAAGTACAATAGTGTGCTTTACATGGCATTTTTGCATATGTGGAGGAAAGAGAGGCAAGGAAAAAGTGGAGAAGTGGGCTCTCATGCAAGAGCCAGCCTCTACTACATGGTGGAGCATTGGGAGAGGCACCTGTATGGAGGTGGTTAGGAATCGGGAGACTCACACCGGTCGTAGTGCCACAGTTAAAATGATAATGGCAAGTCAAATCACGAGGCCCCACCTGTCCAGCAGTAACTCGTTGTCAAATCACACAACCCTACGTTTGCAGCAGCCTACTCCCTCGTCTTCTCGCGTCTCTGTCGAACCGACTAGGCGGAACTACCCCGCCTACCGCGCAGGAGCAGCCCCGCCCTCGACTTTTAAATACAACTACATCCGCTTAAGAATCCAATGATATACTTTTTGTGACATAGTAACTCATATTTAGTTAGTCAAATGGATGACCTAGAACTACGTGTAGGCCCTATAAACCGAGACGCCTAAAAATAAAAAAAACCAAGACGGAGAGGGTAGTTCAGCACGTATCTTTTTAGATCAATATAGTCGGGATTCACCAAGGAGCAAAACCAAGTGGTAGGTTGCTCCTGTCGTGTTGGCGTAGCAACTCAAGTAGGGTCAGTCCGCACACGAAATGGAGACACACTTAACAGGACCCCTTTTGCCGACATGTGGCTCATCCACCGTCTTGTTCCATATGCGATGCACCAAATTACAGTTCGGAGCAGCGGTTGGAATTGGAGGCACCCCAGTCGTAGCGCCGCAGTAGTAGAAAATGAGCGATGAGGGGTCAAATCACAAAGCCCCACCTTTCCCGCATTAAGCTGGATGGATGAAGCAACCATCATTTCACTCTAGAGCGCAAGAGCATAAAGAAAAGAGAAAACAATGATGCGTGCGGCAGCTACCTAGGGCACCCTAGGGTAGGGGTCTCCACTACAGATCCTTTTTTTGAAAGCGCCTCCACTACAAATCGGCTTCTCCCTTGTCCACTTGAAGAAAAGCAATGATGAGTGCGGCGGTAGGGTTTGTAGGAGTACTACGGCGTGCGGGGCCACGTCGTAGTAAACGGGTTTGAGTCGACGCCTTAAATATGTGTGGACTGCTTGGTTTTACGGGAATGAGGCAACATTTTGGGTTCGGGGACCAGTGGAGATATAGTACGTACAAAAAATTGTGGACGTAGGTTCGACCGAAAGGCAATGATGCATGGGCCCTGCATTTTGATATATCTGGGGCCGCGTGAAATTTGCTACTCTACTCAAAACTAGTAAGGTACACATGTATTGAACGCATGAGATTTCGAAACCAAATTATGAATAAATACACACTATAGCATGTAAAGCTTTGAGTCATATATGCATGATGTAGATGTTCGTTTAGTTCTTATAGTTCATCTCATTCAAAATCAATTAGTTTTATAAAAATGTTAAGATTCATGGGGTTGTGCATTGTAAATCATAAAGTAAAAAACAAATGATGGCAATTCATTTAGAAAAAAATAATCAATTATGATACAGAAGATTCTGAAACAAAGGAGAAGTGCTTGTGTTTTGAGGTTTGCGCATTATGCTTAAGTTCAACCATGGAGTCTTCTAAATTGTACATGTGGCAGATCTGGTGGAATGTTGATGATATCCAATGGCCAGTAGTGCTCGTATTTGCCTATCTCTGCACTGTCGGGTTAGCTTCATCCAGCGACCATCTTTCAAAGTTATTGGCACACTATATAGTTCTTGTGCCATAGTTGCATGTTTTGGAAAAAGCTACTAGTGGGTTGTACTATCTATTTAGGAATAGAAGATGTATACATGGAAGTTGTAGGGAAAGAGATGACATGGAGCATCTCAATTCCTATGAGTAGGGATTGGAAAAGAGATGTCATTTGGTTCACATCATAGGAACTTTTCTATTGAATCTAGAGATGACATGTATCTCAATTCCAATGAGGAGGGATCAGAAAAGAGATGTAATTTGGTTCATATCATAGGAACTTTTCTATTGAATATACGCTAATGTTTATTTTCCTTTGAAATTAAGGGAGTATAGGAATCCATTCATATGAACCAAGTGGCTCTAAAGCTATAGGAATGATATCATGTTTATTTCCTTTGAAATGTGGAGTATATGAATCTATTCCTATGAACCAATTGGCTCTAAAGGAAAAAATCCTATAAAAATCATATCATATAGAGTTCCTATGATATTCCTCGACACTAAATGATGCTTGAAATTGCTGCGGGTGATACGATGGTCTTTCTTTGTAGACTCCTCACCCATCTTTATAGTTACCTCTCGAAGATGAATGAAATGATATATAGATGGTATTCTACATGTGCAATTTGGTACATGAAAACTCGGTAAAAGTTTGCGAGGTTCGAATTTTCAATAAAGCTATATGCACTGCATTTCGGAACGGAGGGAGCATACGGCAGTTGCTAACACTCACGTGGAAGATTTGTGTGTAGGAGGAGTGGCTGTTCTGTTAAATGACATGGCAAAACTGACACTGTGGGATGCCGATCTAACGGTTCTTATGGCGTTCGTCAGGAAAAGGCTTGTGGCGAACGTTTGTCGGATAATGATTTACGGACACATGCATTGCATTGATATGTGCCCCCCTCTCTCTCACGCACACACACCCTCACGAGTCACGACTCTCCCGAGTCCTCTCGCAGACTCGCACGTCGCACCCACCGTCTATCTGCAGGTAGACATCACGCACATATGTGCTCTTCACACCCTACCATCAGAACTTCTAAAAAACAAAAGACGGCGCGCACATTTTATTTTAGCTCACACGTCACACACTTATACTATTACTCTTGCGGCGAACGTTCTTTGGGCATAGTATATTGTACTCTCACGAAGAGAAGCGGTGCACGCACACACTACTTCTCTCACACCCACTCGCGGGTACACGTAGGAGCGCATTTTTTGAAGTTGGTACAACAAAATCACTCCACTATATATAAAAGTAGGAGCCTTAGCTCTTGCTTTACTAGGGTTCCTCTCGTTCACTCTTTCATGCTCTCCAGATCTAAGCAACACATAGGTGGCCACACTCTCTCTCAGCTCACGGCTGGTCACAAATCCGGCCGGACAACCTCGACCGGGGCAGGGGTGTAGGTGCATCGTTCACGCTATCGTCAGCGGCGAGGGAGGAGACCAACGGCTGCCCGCGCGTCCCGATCGGCGGCCGTGCCATTCTCTCCGAGACAGCGCCGACTCGGGAGGGCCTCCGACTCCTCCTCCCTGCGTTATTCTGGCCAAGATGCGGCCTCCTGGCGCCATCTTTGCCACATGCCGACGACCCTCAGGTATATATTCCTTCGAAACCTGCCTTGCTCTACTGCCCCAGCTCCCTTCGTGTGGATCCTTTTCTACTTCTGTCCGCTGTTCCAAAGCCACCTAGACTTCTACTATTATTAGAAGTAAAGCTAGTTCATACAGTAGACTCAAAGCGTTGGTTCAAACAGGGAAGTGGGAAAGCTGTAGCATGAATCTAGGACTTGGTTCTAAGAGGAAACGGGGGAAAGTAGTAATATCTGTCACTGTTTAAATAACCGTATTTCGTATTTGCGCAAACAGGGATGTCTGTCCCCATATCGTTTCGGGATGTTTATCTCCGTATCGTTTCTATCCGCGCAATCAAAAGCACACACCTCAGTTTTAGTACAACTACGCAAAATGAGATGGCTATCCCTCGTTGTCCTCGTCTAACCTACCGTCTTCAAGGTATCCCTACATTGGTAGTAATTAAGGTAGAATGACCAACACAATCTAAAAGAAGTTGATTCATACGTTTTACTTCCTGATTGCAGTGCAGGGACGAGCGAAAACAACTGCATCCTAGTCCGGAATGCACTTTCTACCAGTTCATCCATGGACCGAGGACTAGCTGGCACGGCTGCATGGCGGTTTTTTGGACAGGTGTGCGGACAAGAGGCATTGTGGTCTGCTTATTTCTGCAAATAGCGGTGCTTAAATTTAGTGGAATGCACAAGCATTTCAGTTGGTCAGTACACTGCATGGTTCAGTTCAGCATTCCAGCTGAGACCACAATTATAATTGGTTATTCTGGAATGAGAGAACCTAACCCTGGATGGTGGCAACGAGAAAAAACCAGAGTGAACTCAAGGAAATTTAAGCCTGCCGGGAGGCCCTTTGCTCAGAGAAGCCTTACTTGTTTTTTCCTAATTTGTAAACCTTCTCACAACTTTGTCTTTTGCTGTGAACTAGTATATGTTTGTTATGTTCTATGAATCATTGAGATGTATAAAATTGCTTAACTTATGCTTTTCAAGTTTTTTATGAAGATGAGTTTAATATGAGTGTTCCACATGAGCGTTGGACTAGTGTGTGAACGTTTGGAATTTATTACATTGTAGCCTCAATTAACTGCATGAACCACTGTAACAAGATACATAGTTGCTTATATGTCAGACAGCAGATTGTTGATTGTTAGTTGGTCGATAGCCTAGTGTTGAAGCGAGCAGAGCCAATGTGCCGTGTTTTGCACAACTGCTTACAAGTGGGGTAGCACCAACAGTGTTTACAAGTACTTATGTATACTTTGGCGCATGGTTCTCGAATGAGTGCTCTATTTCATCAAAACACACACTGCTCATATGATAAACCATGACAACTTATGTCTTACCATGCCATATTCATGAAAAAACTAGCGAGGGCGCATCTGTTTCGGCAACAATTATGATGGTTCTCACATGATTCACGGGCACACAAAAGTAGCAGCAGTTCCCATAGACGGATTCAAACAGAGTACTAGCCCAGAGGGGTCGAAAACAGGCAAGGTTCGGATAATTAGACACAATCCAAACTCCTATTAAACACTAGCTGGGGAAACTATTTCATGCCTCGATCTAATTTGGGCTGTACACAAGATGGACCTTGCCATGAACATCATCGAGGACGTCCCGCAGCAGCTCAATCCTGTGAACCTTCATGAATACAACCTTGTGGCCTTGCCACTGATAAACTTGTTTGTGGAGGCATGCCACATCATCTTCCTGCGTAAGCTTGACAAGAACAGTATGCCTCACAAACGAAGGAGTAGCTTTGAACTTCTTGTGCTTCAGTACACCTTGGACAACACGCCTGACAACAGTGAGACTGGAATACAACTCTTCATTGGTATAACCGCAAATGGCTTCTAGGATCCAACAACCTAAGAACTCTGTTTTCCTAGTGCGCATATTCAGGTCGTCCGCCTCATAGCGAGTGACATGTACAACCACACCATCCTTGTCTGCATCAGGGCTCTAATTGAAACAGAAACAAATTCTGAATTACTTTTCAGTATAAGAAACACAAGTTATTTAAACCACTATGTATAGCATGGCATCGAAGCTAATAAAATTTTGCATTATTAATCACCACATACTTGCTTTTCTAAAAAGTCACCACATACTTAGATGAAAAACCACAATCGAGATCGGCAAAGAAGGAAATCACCTTGGG
>NC_041384.1:146079511-146085884 GCF_002162155.2 Triticum dicoccoides | reverse complement strand
AGTGCCACGGGGGCTGTAACCTCAAACGGGGTGTTGACCATATCAGTAGTGGCCGTGAGCATATCTGGGGTCAGCTCGGTGGTTGCCTCCATCTTCTTGGAGCTCTCTGTCTCGTGGGGATCAGCCTCCCGCGTCTACTCCAATATCGGCAGATCTTTGCCTGGTTCTCCTTGGTCCATCATCAAACTGACCAATACTAGGAGACCACTGAAAGGAAAACACAACCGCAATGACAATGAAACAAAAAAGAGAGTGAGGATCGGTTACTGCTTTGCAAAAGTTCTTTTTTTTCTCTGAACGAAAATATACCAACATCACAGATCCGCTTACCTTCCCTTCGTTCGGAGAGAAGAACTGTGGTAGATGCGAGTGTTGCCTTTATTGAAGACGGTGAGGGAGAAGGGGATTCAGCGAAGAGTAAAATGATCATTGTTTCGTCTGTCAAACTTAGACTGCGGGGAGGTGGGGTTTTGTGATACGACGGCTCGTTACTGCCGTGCTACGACCGGGGTGACTCTCCGCCTGCATACTTCCTTCTAATTTGGTGGATGGCATTTGGGCCCGCGCGCTGCATGGCCTGCATGTCGGTGAACAAAAGTATAATGGCATTCAGTAGAGGGAGATGTTTCAATGACCTAGGAGGAGCCAGAAGCGGTAGAGTGTCTCCACTGTACTAGTAGTAATTGTTTTTCTGGGTAGCTGTAGAGTGTCTCCACTGTACTAGTAGTAATTGTTTCTCTGGGCCCAAGACAAAACAACCTATCCACACTAGTAAATAGTAAAATCAATTCAAAAGCCCATATATTTACTGAATTGACGGATGGGTATGTCGAAGAGCAAAAAAAGGAGTTTCAGGTGGGCAGAAGAGCTTCTGAATGTGTCGGGCTTCTATTTACAACATATTGTGGTCATAATCCAGTAAATTTTACGACCCAGGATGTTCATTCTATGGACCTGACCGATCCATTTGACCGTGACTGCTGAAAGCAGTGCTGGAGTTAGATGTTGTTACCCTTTTCAATCTGCTTTTTTGTAAACCCGATGAACAATTAACCCTCGTGCTTTTGTACAATTTGTAAGCTGGAGTTAGATGTTCCTGCCCTTTTCAACTCGGCTGTGACTGTCATATTTTCTTTGAAACAAGGCAAATGGCTTGCCATTTGTTTAATTTAGAGTGAAATATTGTAACAAATCCCAACCAAGGGAAATAACATCACTCTCGCCAGCTGCTTGAGCTCACTATGCATTACAGAAGCCAAGTGATTAGCCCCCACAAGCACCCACAAACTTATTTCGAACTAGCACATCAAATGGGCTGTAAATTTTCATAGGAAAGGTTGCATGACCATGACAGATTTGGATTCTGACATTTGGGACCCACAAGGAAATAGCCTATCCAAGGTGGTGTCAACTTACTAGCCAGTCAACAAACGATTCTACATACCAGCCGTTGGATTGACATCCAGCCTATGTCGTGTATCTTCTATCTCTTGTCTTCTTCTTCCTCCAGCCGCCCAAACCAAACCACCCCGTCAGCTTCGCCTGCTCTCGCCTCCCATGGCTGGCTGCGCCTCCGTCGCCCTACGGTACGTACCCTCCAACGTTGGCCAGTCCCTCCCTCTATTCCCCCACACGTCCTGTTATTCTCCGGCGACGTCAGCCCCAACACGCACCCGCGCCCGAACCAGTCAACCCTCGTACTCCCCTCCGCCTGCGACTGGACCGACGCATCTTCAATGGCTCCTGTTCGTTCCGTCCGAGGCCTCGCCGTCGTCCTCTGACTTGCAGCCTTGGTTCGCTCGTCGTGCACGGTGTGCCGCCCTCTTGCATTGTCAACGTCGTCAACAACTGAGAGGAACAAGGAGATGATTGTACGTGGAGAGGATGACAGTAGGGACCCACCATCGTCATGGCAGTACTCAAGCAAGTGCCTCTATAGTACAAGCCCAAAAATATGGTTCCTCCTAATGGTTGGACATCTGGGGCTCACGCCATTGTCAATGTAGTCAATAAACAAGAGAACTACATTACGAGCGGCTGACACCAGGGACCCAACAAGTCGCGCAGTTTTTTTAAGGAAGAAGCAGTTGTTATTTATACTAGTTTTAGTGACAGATCAGGGTAACAACGAGGCTGTGCGGGGGCTATGGCCCATCTAGTCAGGGTTTTATTTATGTTTACCACATCATGAGCCCAGTTGTGTTTTTTTCTTGCTGAAAATGGCTAGCCCAGTTCTATTTTTTTAAAGAAATACCCAAACAAGGCCTACTTGCTTTATCGGCCCTGCTGGGCTACAAATCTTTCAAGACGAGGAGAGTTTCATTCGGTTTGCCCAGAAATGGGATGTATATTTTTAAAACACATCAAACCGGGAATTAGATTCAATTTTTTTTCATTACAAGATCTTAAATTCCATTGATTTTTATGCGTGGACAATTATTTGGATTTTATATTTATATAAATTATTTTTCAAAATAGTTTGAATGTGAATCGATATTTCTGGATTAAAAACAGTCAACCACACCGAAATATGCAAAATTTCGTATACTTTTTAACCGTGGCCACAATATGGGGTGTAATGCTAACAAAAAGAAGATGGGATCCAAAAAAATTCTTAAGAATTAGCAAATGGGATGTACATTATTAGAAATAATGGCAGATCTGTTGTGTGCTGTTTTCCACAGATTTGAGGCTGACTTGTGCGCCTACTATAGGTTGGCGTGTATGCTTTCATAAAAAAAGGTTGGCGCACACGCAACGCCCTGTCAACTTAGTCAACACACGAGAGCAGTGACTGTTGGATGTCCATCCAACGACTGTCATGCTTCTTCAATCTCTACTCTTCATGCTCCAGCCGCTCAAACAAGCGCCGGCGGGACTGCCTGCTCCCTCCTCCCACGGTCGGCTATGCTGCTGCGCAGGCCTCACGGCCCCACCGTACTCCCATCACTGGCCTAGCCATCCCTCTACTCACCCACACATGTTGTTATTCTCCGTCTACGGCAGACGAACCAGTAAACCCTCGTACTCCTCCGCGTGGGAAACAACTGCCGAGTATTCCCTGGCTTCGTGTCATTCCCTTCCTAGGCCTCACCGCAGTCCACCGCCATGGTGCTCTCGGCACGGCCTGGTGAACATGGTCAATGAACGACATCCATCGGAAGTGGACTGTACGTGGAGAGGCTGACAGCTGGGTCCACGGCCGCACGCAAGGAAATGCCTCCTTATTACGCGCAAAATAATGATTCCTCCACCTGACAGCTAGGACCCATAGGAAGGGCCTCTGTATTTCGCGAAAAAAATGTTCCCCCCGCTGACAGGTCGGACCCACCAGCTATATCTTCGCACGCAAGGAAGTGCCTCCTTATTACGCCCAAAAAATGAATAGCCCCCCTGCTAGATGGGACCCACCATATTGTTGGGATGACTTGTGGGCCTACTAAGTTGATGGGGACGGAGGGCTTTGTCAACTTAGTCAATACTCCAGTGACCGTATGATGTCCATCCAACGGCCATAGTGCTTCTTCAACCTCTGGTCTTCTTGCTCCAGTCGCCCAAAGTAGCGCCGGTCCTGCCACCTGGTCCTGCCTCCTGTGGCCGGCTGTGCTACCGCGGAGGCCTCACCGCCCCCATACTACTCCCACCACTGGCCAGGCCATCCCTCCACTCACCCACACCCCCTGTTATTCTGCGGCGACGGCAGCCTCACACCGTAGCCGAACCAGTGAACACTCGTACTCCACTCCACGTGGGCATCCACTGCCGCGTCTTGCCCGGCTCCGCGTCGTCCCCTTCCCAGGCCTCGTCGTCGTCCACCGCCGTGGTGCTCTTGGCATGGCGTGGTCAATGTGGTCAACGACCGACTTCCATCGGAAGATTACTGTACGTGGAGAGGCTGACAGCTGGGTCCACGGCAGCCGCAAGGAAGTGCCTCCTTATTACGCGGAAAATAATTATTCCTCCACCTGACAGCGGGGACCCACCGGACGGGCCACCAGTATTTTGCGAAAAAATCGTTTCCCCCTGACTGCTGGGACCCACCAGACGGGCCACCCTATTTCATGAAAAAAAACGTTCCCCCCCGCTGTCAGCTTGGACCCACTGGAAGTGCCTCCTTATTACGCACAAAAAAATGAATACTCCCCCGGCTAGCTGGGACCCACCTTGGTGGGAGGCTGACTTGTGGGCCCACTAAGTTGACGGGGATGAAGGGCTTTGTCAACTTAGTCAATATGAACTATTCTAGCTCCAGTGACTGTATGATGTCCATCCAACGGTCGTAGTGCTTCTTCAACCTCTAGTCTTCTTGCTCCAGCCGCCCAAAGCAGTGCCGGTCGTGCCGCATGCTCCTGCCTCCCATGGCCGGCTGTGCTGCCGTAGAGGCCTCACCGCCCCCTACTATTCCCACCACTGGCCAGGCCCTATGGCAACGGCAGCCTCACACCGCAGCCAAACCAGTGAACCCTCGTACTCCTCTCCGCACGGGCTTCCACTGTCGCGTCTTCCCCGGCTCCGCGTCGTCCCCTTCCTAGGCCTTGCCGTCGTCCACCACCGTGGTGCTCTCCGCGTGGTATGGTCAACATGGTCAAGGAACGACTTCCATCGGAATAGTACTATACGTGGAGAGGCTGATAGCTGGGTCCATGGCCACAGCCCAGTTTTTTGTGATTTACCAAGTAAGTCGCTTTGTCAGGCCTGTTGGGCTGCAAATCTTTCAAGACGAGGAGAGCTTTCATTCGGCTAGCCGAGAAAATGGCCCATCAATAATGAGAAATGGGCTATACATTTTTAAAACACATCAAATCGGCAATTAATTTCAAATATATTTTTTTCATTTCAAGATTTTAATTACATTAATTTTTATGTGTGGAGAATTTGTTGGATTTTATATTGATATACATTTATTTTTAAAATCGGTTTGAATGTGAGTCGAAATTTCGGGATTAAAAACAGTTCGGACTGCACCGAAATATGCAAAATTTCGTATAATTTTTTAACCATGGCCACAATATGGGTTGTAATGCTAACAAAAAGAATACGGGCTCCAAAAAAACCCTTAAGAATTAGCAAATGGGCTGTAAATTATTAGAAATAATGGCAGATGGGCTGTATGCTGTTTTCCACAGATTTGAGGCTTTCTAAAAAAAGGTTGACGCACAAGCACTGACTATTGGATGTCCATCCAACGGCCGTCGTGCTTCTTCAATCTCTGCTCTTCCTACTCCAGCCGCTCAAACAAGCGCCAGCGGGACTGCCTGCTCCCTCCTCCCCGCGGCCGGCTGTGCTGCCACGCAGGCCTCACCACCCCACCGTACTCCCATCGCTGGGCTAGCCATCCCTCTACTCACCCACACCTGCTGTTTTTCTCCGGCGACGACAGACAAACCAGTAAACCATCATACAGTCGTACTCCCCTCCGCGTGGGAAACAACTGCCGAGTCTTCCCTGCCTTCGTGTCGTCCCCTTCCTAGGCCTCGCCGTCATCCACCACCGTGGTGCTCTCGGCGCAGCGTGGTCAATGTGGTCAACGACCGACTTACATCGGAAGAGTACTATGCGTGGAGATGCTGACAGCTGGGTCCACGGCCGCAGCAAGGAAGTGCCTCCTTATTACGCGCAAAATAATTATTCCTCCACCTGACAGCGGGGACCCAGCGGACGGGCCACCGTATTTCACAAAAAAAAACGCCCCCCCTGACAGCTGGGACCCACCAGCTACACCTTCGTACGCAAGGAAGTGCGTCCGGGCAAAAAAACAAAATGATTCGCCCCCCTGACTGCTGGGACCCACCAGCTACATCTTCGCACGCAAGAAAGTGCATGACAGTCGGGACCCACCTGGTCGAAGCGTACATAGAGTTGTCATTCTGGTCGCGAACGTGTACGTACATATATACTGGTGGATGTAGAGGCGCGCACGTGTCGTAGTAGAGGCGCGCACGTAGCATGTACACGTACGTACAACGGCCAGGGTGCAAGAAAGAAAATACGACCACATATGTGTACATACGGGCGGGGTCTCGAACGCCTACTCGCGCATACGTATGGCGAGGGCTCGTTGACATGGCTGGGTCGGAACGGAGAAACAGCGTCATCCTCGTGTTCATGGGGAGGCAACGGAATGCGTCGTGTTCATGGGGAGGCAACGGAATGCATCGTGTTCATCGGGAGGCAACGGAACGTGTGGGAGCCAACCGGCTGGGTCGGAACGGAATGTGTGGTCGTGTTCATCGGGAGGGCTTGGACAGAACATGCGATGGAAACGAGGCCTGGCGTACCACAGAACAGAGGAAACGGCCTTGTGTTCGACCGGCCACGTTCGAAACGGGATCTTGTTCATCGGGAGGGGTCTGGCGTACCGCAAAACGGACGA
>NC_041384.1:146047791-146078983 GCF_002162155.2 Triticum dicoccoides | reverse complement strand
AACGGACCTCCTACGGTCGAAACGGGGGTCCTGTTGATTGCGGGGGGTGGTGTACCGTAAAACGGAGGAAACAGGCCTCCTACGGTCGAAACGGGGGTCCTGTTGATCGGGAGGGGTGTGGCGTACCGCAAAACGGACCTCCTACGGTTGAAACGGGGGTCTTGTTCATCGGGAGGGGTGTGGCGTACCACAAAACGGGACTCCACGGGATACTGTTCATCTCCACCGTCGACCTCCTCCAGCCTCCACGGGCTACCGTCGACCTCCTCCAGCCTCCACGGGCTCCTATTCATCCAGCCTCCACCGTGCGCTACTCCACCGGCTACTGTTCAACCACCCCTCCACCGTGTACTGTTCATCCAGCCCTCCACGCCACAGGGTCCTGTTCAACCACCCCTCCATGGGCACCCCTCCACCGTATACTGTTCATCTAGCCCTCCACCACACCACGGGGTCCTATTCATCCAGAGGCAACGCCACCGCTCACTGTTCATCCACCCCCCCGCAACGCTCACTGTTCATCCAATCGATCGGCTTCAGTTAGCACCAGTAGCGAAGGAATCGCTCGATCGGGTTCAGTTAACAGCCATCGATCAATCGCCCGTGTTCAGTAACGCGTAGCCTGCAGTGCAATCGCTCGGGTTCAGTTAGAGCCAACGCCTCACACACACACGCGTACGTGTACGAGAGAAATGTGCATCGCTCGGCCCCCGACCTCCCACCGTAACCGGGATCTCCCCGAAATTTTCCTCGCCCTTGCTTCTACCATGGTTTTTTTCGTCATGGACGGCCCAAAGAATGTCATGCAGCTGCGTCTCCGGCCCGCCCAGGATGAAAAGCCCATTTTCTGTCATGATTTTTTGTCATAGAAGTAGGAGCCCACCACATCTATGATGATACCGGGTTTTGTCACAATTATCGTCATAGAAGTGTCATATGTATGACAGAATTTTTTTTCGTTCAGCCCAAAATGTCACGGATGTGTCTTTTTTTGTAGTGGTCCACCATGAGTTCCATGACCTCCCAATTCGCCGGCCACACCTATGCCTCGTCTTCAACCTCAGGCAGTGCAACTAGCTCCCTCGGGCCACCTCCGTCAGAAAAACTGACGAGGACAAACTTCCTCCTATGGAAGGCCATCGTGCTACCCCAAATCAAGGGGGCACAGATGGATCATTATCTGGATGCCGCAAGCCAGGCGCCCCTGCCACCATCACCATCACCAACGATGGGAAGGAAGAGCAGGTCTTCAATTTTGCTCGGATGATCTGGTACGCCCAACAGCAACAACTCCAATGATACCTTATGGGGTCTCTTTATCGTGAGGTTCTTGCGCAGGTTGTAACGCTTCAGACGTCGGCTGAGGTGTGGAGCACCATCCACTCCTTCTTCGCTGCGCAAACGCAATCACAGCTCGTCAACACCCGCATAGCTCTTGCAAACCTCCAGAAGGGCAACCTAGGCATGCCAGAGTGCCTCGCCAAGATCAAGGCCCTGACGGACGAGATTGCCAGCACGGGTACTGCTCTCTCTGATGGGAGATCGTCTCCTTCGTCCTGAAGGGACTGGACCTCGAGTACAACTCGGTGGTCTCAGCGCACTCTGCTCGCGTTGAACCAGTCACCATCACTGAGCTCTACAATCAGCTTTTAAGCTTTGAAGCCCGCATCAACTTGTTGTGAGGAACAAATCTGCGGCAGTCCTTGGTGAACGCCATGACCTGTGGCCGCGGTAATGGTGGTCGTGGTCATGGTCACCAAGGTCAGCAAGGCCGAGGTCGCGGCAACAACAGCAACAATGGACGTGGGTGCTTCAACAACAATGGCTCACGTCCCTCCAGCAACAACGGTGGTCGGCCCCAACCTAGGTGCCAACTCTACAAGAAGCCTGTACATGAGGTACTTGATTGTTGGCATAGGTACGATGAGAATTATGTGCCCGAAGAGCGCCATGTTCTTGCTATCTTGAGAGAACAAGGAGGAGAAGGAGACACCATGTGGTATGCTGATTCTGGAGCAACCGATCACATCACTGGTGAGCTTGAGAAGCTTGCAGCTTGTGAAAGATACTACGGCAACGATCAAGTGAACACTGCCGCAACTGGTGGAGCTATGGACATACATCATATTGGTCATGCTTTCATTAATTCCCCTACATCCAAACGTGATCTTGTTCTAAAGGATGTTCTTCATGTCCCTCAAGCTAACAAAAATCTTGCATCAATGTCTCGTTTAACGTTTGATAATAATGTCTTCTTTGAAACTCATCCTGAATATTTTTTCATTAAGGATCGGGCAACGAGGGAACTCCTCCATCACGGTACATGCATTGGCGGTCTCTACCCCATCACATCAAGATCTTTTAGTCGCAAGCATCGTCGTCAAGTTTACTCCGTCGTCAAGCCCTCCTTGGCAAGATGGCATCAAAGATTATGACATCCATCTTCTGTTATAGTTGAGCAAGTAGTTAATAAAGACAATCTTCCTTTGTCAGGTAGAGAAAATAGAGAGTCCGTTTGTGAGGCTTGTCAATGTGCCAAGAGTCACCAACTTCCTTATCCTAGGTCTATTAGTGTTTCTCATGCTCCTTTAGCGCTTATATTCAGTGATGTACGGGGTCATGCCAGAGATTCTTTTGGAAGAAAAAAATATTATGTTAGCTTCATTGATGATTATAGCAAGTTCACTTAGATATACCTACTTAAACACAAATCTGAAGTTTTTGTTATCTTTCAAGAATTTCAAAAACTAGTTGAACGTCACTTTGACAGAAAAATTCTTGCAGTCCAAAGTGACCGGGGAGGGGAGTATGAGAAACTCAATTCCTTCTTTCGAAGTGTGGGCATCCAACATCATGTCTCTTGTCCACATGCTCACCAACAAACGATTATGCCGAGCGCAAACACCGTCATATTGTCGAAGTAAGGTTGTCTCTACTTCCTCATGCTTCTATGCCACTCAAATATTGGGGCGAGGCTTTTAATACTGCCACATATCTTATCAACCGTCTTCCTAGTAAATTCATTGGAAATTCAACTCCTCTAGAGCGTCTGTATCATCAAAAACTAGATTACAATTCTCTAAGAATATTTGGTTGTGCATGTTACCCTAATCTTCGACCTTACAATCGCCCCAAACTTGAGTTTCGGTCAACTCAATGTGTTTTCCTTGGCTATAGTAATCTTCACAAAGGCTATGAGTGCCTTGATGTTTCCACGGGACGAATTTATATCTCTTGTGACGTCGTTTTTGATGAGACACTTTTTCCCTTTGCTAAACTTCATCCCAATGCAGGCGCTCTTCTTCATGAAGAAATTTCACTTCTTTCTGATCCTTTGACTTCTCCTGATCACGAGGGCGAATTAATTGAAACTGATCATGAGATGAGTCCAATAGAAAAAAGTTTCGATGAAAACAATGCTGCTGATGATAACAATGCTATTTCTAGACATGATTTTATGTGCGCAGAAATGGACGAAAACAGGATTGGATATGATGTTTTGGTACAGCGCAACAATCTGGGGGACGTGCGATCCGAGAAGGATCTCCTGTCTCGCGCAGTAGCACCCGGTTCAATGCCAAGTGGCGAGGCTTGGCTGGCCACCTATTCTGTGGCCGACCAAGGCGAGCCCACCAGCCCAACCGTGGGTGTTCGCGATTCACCAGACACCTCATGTGGGCGGGCCGACTTCTCAGTCGACAGGCTGACCAACGTAGGGCCCACCGATCAGATTTCCTATCATGCACCCCAGCGGGCGGCACCCGTAGCTGCCACACGGAGTTCTCCGGTTCGCACGCCCAGTACGAGGCGGATTCCTTCTGGTGTGTCGGACGCCTCGGATCTGGAGCGCCAGGATGGTGGATCTCCTCCGGAGGTTGTGCCTGGATCTTCTGCTACTTAGTTGGTTGTTTCAGGATCTTCTGCATCTAAGTTGTGTACTTCCGAAAATGAAAATACTGCACCAATAATTTTTGCACCAAGGATTTTTGCCCGTATATCTGAAGTTTCGCAATGCAGTACCAGGTCACAGTCTGGAATATTCAAGCCTAAAGAGTATAAATATGGCACTGATAACCCACAAGTATAGGGGATCGCAACAATTTTCGAGGGTAGAGTATTCAACCCAAATTTACTGATTTGACACAAGGGGAGCCAAAGAATATTCTCAAGTATTAGCAGCTGAGTTGTTAATTCAACCACACCTGGAAACTTAATATCTGCAGCAAGGTATTTAGTAGCAAAGTAATATGATAGTAGTAGTAACGATAGCAAAAGTAACGGTAGCAAAAGTAATATTTTTGGGTTTTGTAGTGATTGTAACAATAGCAACGGAAAATTAAATAAGCGAAGAACAATATATGAAAAGCTCGTAGGCATTGGATCGGTGATGGATAATTATGCCGAATGCGATTGATCATGTAACAGTCATAACCTAGGGTGACACAGAACTAGCTCCAGTTCATCAATGTAATGTAGGCATGTATTCCGAATATAGTCATACATGCTTATGGAAAAGAACTTGCATGACATCTTTTGTCCTACCCTCCCGTGGCAGCGGGGTCCTATTGGAAACTAAGGGATATTAAGGCCTCCTTTTAATAGAGTACCGGACCAAAGCATTAACACATAGTGAATACATGAACTCCTCAAACTACGGTCATCACTGATAAGTATCCCGATTATTGTCGCTTCGGGGTTAACGGATCATAACACATAATAGGTGACTATAGACTTGCAAGATAGGATCAAGAACTCTCATATATTGATGAAAACATAATAGGTTCAGATCTGAAATCATGGCACTCGGACCCTAGTGACAAGCATTAAACATAGCAAAGTCATAGCAACATCAATCTCAGAACATAGTGGATACTAGGGATCAAACCCTAACAAAACTAACTCGATTACATGATAAATCTCATCCAACCCATCACCGTCCAGCAAGTCTACGATGGAATTACTCACGCACGGCGGTGAGCATCATGAAATTGGTGATGGAGGAAGATTGATGATGACGATGGCGACGGATTCCCCTCTCCGGAGCCCCGAACGGACTCGAGATCAGCCCTCCCGAGAGAGTTTAGGGCTTGGCGGCCGCTCCGTATCGTAAAACACAATGAATCCTTCTCCTTGATTTTTTTCTCCCCGAAAGTGAATATATGAAGTCAAGGTTGAGGTCGGTGGAGCGTCAGGGGGCCCACGAGGCAGGGGGCATGCCCAGGGGGTAGGGCGTGCCTCCCAGCCTCGTGGATAGGGTGTGGGCCCTTGACGTGGATGTTTCTTCTAGTATTTTTTATATATTACAAAATAATTTCCTGTTGATTTTCAGGTCATTCTGAGAACTTTTATTTCTGCACAAAAATAACACCATGGCAATTCTGTTGGAAGCAGTGTAAGTCCGGGTTAGTTTCATTCAAATCATGCAAGTTAGAGTCCAAAACAAGGGCAAAAGTGTTTGGAAAAGTAGATACGACGGAGACGTATCAACTCCACCAAGCTTAAACCTCTACTTGTCCTCAAGCAATTCAGTTGATAAACTCAAAGTGGTAAAGAAAAACTTTTACAAACTCTGTTTGGTCTTGTTGTTGTAAATATGTAAAGCCAGCATTCAAGTTTTCAGCAAAGATTATGAACTAACCATATTCACAATAACACTTAGATCTCATGTTTACTCATATCAATGGCATAATCAGCTAGCGAGCAATAATAACAAATCTTGGATGACAACACTTTCTCAAAATAATCATGATATGATATGACAAGATGGTATCTCGCTAGCCCTTTCTGAGACCACAAAACATAAATGCAGAGCACCTTTAAAGATCAAGGACTGACTAGACATTGTAATTAATGGTAAAAGAGATCCATTCATAGTCATACTCAATGTAAACTAACAGTAATGGATGCAAATGATAGTGGTGCTCTCCAACTGGTGCTTTTTAATAAGAGGATGATGACTCGACATAAAAGTAAATAGATAGGCCCTTCGTGGAGGGAAGCAGAGATTTGTAGAGGTGCCAGAGCTCGGTTTTGAAATAGATATGAATAATATTTTGAGCGGTATACTTTCATTGCAACATAACAACCGAGAGATCTCGATATCTTCCATGCTACACACGTTATAGGCGGTTCCCAAACAGAATGGTAAAGTTTATACTCCCCCTCCACCAACAAGCATCAACCCATGGCTTGCTCGAAACAACGAGTGCCTCCAACTAACAAGAGTCTCGGGGGAGTTTTGTTTGCAGTTATTTTGATTTGATTTGCATAAAGCATGGGACTGGGCATCCTGGTGACCAGCCATTTTCTCGTGAGTGAGGAGCGGAGTCCACTCCTCTTGAGAATAACCCGCCTAGCATGGAAGATACAGACAACCCTAGTTGATACATGAGCTATTCGAGCATATAAAATATAATGTTTATTTGAAGGTTTAGAGTTTGGCACATACAAATTTACTTGGAACGGTAGGTAGATACCGTATATAGGTAGGTATGGTGGACTCATATGGAACAACTTTGGGGTTTATGGAGTTGGATGCGCAAGCAGTATTCCCGCTTAGTATAAGTGAAAGCTAGAAAAAGACTGAGAAGCGACCAGCTAGAGAGCGACAACAGTCATGAGCATGCATTAAAATTAATCAACACCGAATGCAAGCATTTGTAGGATATAATGCACCATGAACATAAATATCATAGAGGCTATGTTGATTTTGTTTCAACTACATGCGTGAACATGTGCCAAGTCAAGCCACTCGAATCGTTCAAAAGAGGATACCACCCTATCATACCACATCACAACCATTTTAATAGCATGTTGGCACGCAAGGTAAATCATTATAAGCTCCTAGCTAATTAAGCATGGCATAAGCAACTACAATCTGTAATTGTCATTGCAAACATGTTTCTTTCATAATAGGTTGAATCAGGAACGATGAACTAATCATATTTACAAAAACAAGAGAGGTCGATTTCATACCAGCTTTTCTCATCTCAATAAGTTCATCATAGAATTATCATTATTACCTTTCACTTGCACGACCAAATAGTGTGGATAATAATAATAGTGCTCGTGCATTGGACTAAGCTGGAATCTGCAAGCATTCAATTCAAGAGAGAAGACAAGGTAATATGGGCTCTTTGTTAGATCAATCAATGATGCATATGAGAGCCACTCAACATTTTCATTATGGTCTTCTCCTCTCGACCCCCAAAGAACAAGAAAAGAAATAAAAATATTTACACGGGAAAGCTCAAGCAAAAGAAGAACGATAAATCTTTTTGGGTTTTCCTTTTAATTACTACTACTACAAGCATGGAAAGTAAACTAACTAAAAGCTACAACTATTTTTTTGTTTTTTCTTAAGGTTTATCAAACACACAAGAAGAAAGCATAAAAAGGGAAATAAACTAGCATGGGTATTACAATAAAAAAGTATGAGCACCGACAACTAGCATGAGTGTGTGAACAGGCCTAAGTTGGTTTATGGCCACGGCTGGCCTGGCGGATATCCAAAGTAATAGTTGGGGTCGTACTGAGATGCAGCGGCAATTTCCTGATGAGCTGCAGCTTGGAGGCGAGCTGTCTCCGCCCTCCTCTCATACTCGGTCGCCTCCTCCCTGGTTATAACATATCTCCCCTTTGCCTGAAAGTCAAAGAAAGTAGGAGCAGGGAGAGCGACGTGATAGGTTCATCGTCTGTCAAAGATTAGTCGATACTGGAGGAACTGATCATTCCTCTCAACAAACTGATGACGAACCATAGCATCATAATCTAGATAAGAAGGAGGCAACTCAATATCATCTCCACGTATGGGTATCTCAAGAAAGTTAGCTATACGAGTTGCATAAATTCCACCAAAGAAATCTCCATGAATACGATTATTATGCAACCTACGTGCAACAATAGCCCCCAAGTTGTATTGTTTATCTCCTAAAACAACGCTCCTGAGAAGGCTAAGATCAGGTACACACATGTGACATGCTTCATCTTTACCGTTTATGCACCTTCCTATGAAGAGAGCAAAATAATGTATAGCAGGAAAATGAATGCTCCCGATGGTAGCTTGCGTTACATCCCTAGATTCCCCCATAGTTATACTAGCAAGAAAATATCTAAATTCAGATTTGTGAGGTTCACTAACATTACCCCACTGTGAGAGTTTACAAGCAGTGTTAAAATCTTCTAAGTCCATGGTATAAGATTTATCATAAAGATCAAACAGGACAGTTTGAGAATTGCGTCATGATGAAAATTTAAACCTTCTCACAAATGAATCAGTTAAATAGAGGTATTGACGACACTTATCTGCCTCGAAGCTCTCAAGATCGGCATTGGGCATATATGCATCAAATTCCTCCTTAATTCCTGCTCGGACCATGAAATCGTCTGACGGCCATTCACAAGGCCGCACTTGAGCTTCTCTTGATGGTTTCTCATCCGCATCGCGTATTGCGGGTCTGGGTCCTTGCTTCCTTGAAGAACCGCCTTGGTACATTTTCCTAAACATATTTCTTCCTCTGAAAAATTTCTGCAATTTTTAGTAACTCAAAATAAAAGTGAACCAAACTCAACAAAATTGATAGCAACTACTCCTACAAGTGCCTAGAGGATATATCATGCATTAAAACTACCTTTGACCATATAAATTTGACATGCAAGCTCAAGAATAGGGTCACCTAAGCAGCAAAAAAATTGCAATGAATAAAGAACTAGAACAAAAACTAATTGGACCATTGGAGGAGTCACATACCAAGGAACAATCCCCCAAAGTAGTTTTGTGAATGGAGCTTTGAGCTAGGAGATCGAAAATGGCACCAAGATGAGCTAGAACTCGTGCTTGAGCTGGTTGATGATTTTTTTGGGAGGAAGGAGTGTGTGGTAGCTGGAATAAGTGGAGGGGAACCACCATGGGCCCACGAGGCAGGGGGCACGCCCTGGACCCTCGTGGCCAGGTGCTTGCTCCCCTTGTTGTGTTCTCAGTGCCAGATATTCTCAAATATTCTAGAAAAAATTATATTTAAATTTCAGGGCATTTGAAGAACTTTTATTTTTGGGGTATTATTTATTGCATGGATAATTCAGAAAACAGACATAAACATACTATTTTTGCTTTATTTAATATAAATAACAAAAAGTAAAAAGAGGGTAAAGAGAGTTGTGTTTTCTAACTTCATCCATCTCATGCTCATCAAAAGGAATCCACTAACAAGGTTGATCAAGTCTTGTTAACAAACTCATTCCGAATAACATGGAACCGGAGAAATTTCGAATAACACTAGGTTACCTCAACGGGGATATGCACATCCCCAACAATAAGAATATCATATTTCTTCTTGATAGTAGGAAGAGGAAATTCAAAACCTCCAATAGTAATTGATGAAAATTTTCCAATAGAATTGATACTATGGACTTGAGGTTGTTTCCTCGGAAAGTGTACCGTATGCTCATTACCATTAACATGAAAAGTGACATTGCCTTTGGTGCAATCAATAACAGCCCCTGCAGTATTCAAAAAGGGTCTTCCAAGAATAATAGACATACTATCGTCCTCGAGAATATCAAGAATAACAAAGTCCGTTAAAATAGTAATGTTTGCAACCACAACAGGCACATCCTCACAAATACCACAGGTATAGCAGTTGATTTATCAGCCATTTGCAAAGATATTTTAGTAGGTGTCAACTTATTCAAATCAAGTCTACGATATAAAGAGAGAGGCATAACACTAACACCTGTTCCAAGATCACATAAAGCAGTTTTAACATAGTTTCTTTTAATGGAGCATGGTATAGTTGGTACTCTTGGATCTCCAAGTTTCTTTGGTATTCCACCCTTAAAAGTATAATTAGCAAGCATGGTGGAAATTTCACCTTCTGGTATCTTCCTCTTATTTGTAACAATTTCCTTCATATATTTAGCATAAGGATTCATTTTAAGCATATCAGTCAAACGCATACGCAAAAAGATAGGTCTAATCATTTCAGCAAAGTGCTCAAAATCCTCATCATCCTTTTTCTTGGATGGTTTAGGAGGAAAATGCATGGGTTTCTGAACCCATGGTTCTCTTTATTTACCGTGCTTCCTAGCAACAAAGTCTCTCTTATCATAATGTTGATTCTTTGATTGGGGGTTATCAAGATCAACAGCAGGTTCAATCTCGACATCATTATCATTGCTAGGTTGAGCATCAACATGAACATCATCGTTAACATTATCACTAGGTTCATGTTCATTACCAGATTGTGTTTCAGCATTAGATATAGAAATATTATTGGGATTCTCATGTGTGTCAATAACAGGTTCACTAGAAGCATGCAAAGTCCTATCATTTTTTGTTTTTCTTCCTCTTAGAAGGACTAGGTGCATCAACATTAGTTCTATGAGAATCTTGCTCAATTCTATTAGGATGACCCTCAGGATACAAAGGTTCCTGAGTCACTTTACCTCCTCTAGTTGCAACTCTAACTGCAAAGTCATTATTTTTACTATTCAAATCATTGAGCAAATCATTATGAGGTTGAAGTACTTGTTCTACTTGAGTGGTAACCATAGAAGCATGTTTACTAATAATTTTAAGTTCACCTTTAACATTAGCCATATAATCACTCAAGTGTTCAATCATATAAGCATTATGTTTCAATTGTCTACCAACATAAGCATTGAAATCTTCTTGCTTAACCGTAAAGTTATCAAATTCATCCAAACATTGGCTAGCAAACTTAGCATGAGGGATTTCAGCTTTATCATATCTATAGAGAGAATTTACCTTTACTACCTGTGTCAGGTTATCAAGACCGTTTGTTTCTTCAACATGCGGCAAATTGAGACCATGTATTTCTTCAATAGGAGGTAAATTCACAACATCTTCAGCTTTTATACCTTTTTCTTTCATATATTTCTTTACCTCTTGCATATCTTCAGGACTAAGAAATAGAATACCCATTTCCTTCGGAGTTGGCTTAGGAGTTGGTTCAGGAAGTGTCCAATTATTTTCATTAGTCAACATATTATTCAATAGAATTTCATCTTGATCAACAGTTCTTTCCCTGAAAACACAACCAGCACAACTATCCAGGTAATCTCTGGAAGCATCCGTTAGTCCATTATAAAAGATATCAAGTATTTCATTTTTCTTGAGAGTATGATTAGGCAAAGCATTAAGTAATTGGAGAAGCCTCCCCCAAGCTTGTGGGAGACTCTCTTCTTCAATTTACACAAAATTATATATTTCCCTTAAAGCAGCTTGTTTCTTATGAGTGAGGAAATATTTAGCAGAGAAGTAATAAATCATATCCTGGGGACTACACACACAACCAGGATCAAGAGAATTAAACCATATCTTAGAATAACCCTTTAATGAGAACAGAAATAATTTAAGGATATAATAGTAGCGAGTTTTCTCATCATTAGTAAACAGAGTAGCTATATCGTTTAATTTAGTAAGATGTGCCACAACAGTTTCAGATTCATAGCCATAGAAAGGATCAGATTCAACCAAAGTAATTAACTCAGGATCCACAGAGAAATCATAATCCTTATCAGTAATAAAGATAGGTGAAGTAGCATAAGCAGGATCATATTTCATTCTAGCATTCAGAGATTCTTCTTTCAGCTTAGCTAATAATTTCTTAAGATCACTTCTATCATTGCAAGCAAGAAAGTCTCTAGCAGTTTCTTCATCCATAACATAACCCTCAGGAACAACAGGCAATTCATATCTAGGGGGAGAATCTTCATCATCACTTTCATCAATATTATCAGTTTCAATAATTTCATTCTCTCTAGCCCTAGCAAGTTGTTTATCAAGAAAATCACCAAGTGGCATAGTAGTATCAAGAATAGAAGTAGTTTCATCATAAGTATCATGCATAGCAGAAGTGGCATCATCAATAAGATGCGACATATCAGAATTAATAACAAAAGCAGGTTTAGGTGTCACAAGCTTACTCAAAATAAAAGGCGAATCAAGTGCAGAGCTAGATGGCAGTTCCTTACCTCCCCTCGTAGTTGAGGGATAAATCTTGGTTCTTGGATCTTCCAAGTTCCTCATAGTGATAAACACATATAAATCCCAAGTGACTCAAAGAATAGAGCTATGCTCCCCGGCAACGGCGCCAGAAAATAGTCTTGATAACCCACAAGTATAGGGGATCGCAATAGTTTTCGAGGGTAGGGTATTCAACCCAAATTTATTGATTCGACACAAGGGGAGCCAAAGAATATTCTCAAGTATTAGCAGCTGAGTTGTCAATTCAACCACACCTGGAAACTTAATATCCGCAGCAAAGTATTTAGTAGCAAAGTAATATGATAGTAGTGGTAACGATAGCAAAAGTAACGGTAGGAAAAGTAATATTTTTGGGTTTTGTAGTGATTGTAACAGTAGCAGCGGAAAAGTAAATAAGCGAAGAACAATATAGGAAAAGCTCGTAGGCATTGGATCGGTGATGGAGAATTATGCCGGATGCGATCGATCATGTCACAGTCATAATCTAGGGTGACACAGAACTAGGTCCAGTTCATCAATGTAGTATAGGCATGTATTCCGAATATAGTCATACGTGCTTATGGAAAAGAACTTGCATGACATATTTTGTCCTACCCTCCCGTGGCAGCGGGGTCCTAATGGAAACTAAGGGATAATAAGGCCTCCTTTTAATAGAGTACCGGACCAAAGCATTAACACATAGTGAATACATGAACTCCTCAAACTACGATCATCACCGGTAAGTATCCCGATTATTGTCACTTCGGGTTTAACGGATCATAACACATAATAGGTGACTATAGACTTGCAAGATAGGATCAAGAACTCTCATATATTGATGAAAACATAATAGGTTCAAATCTGAAATCATGGCACTCGGGCCCTAGTGACAAGCATTAAGCATAGCAAAGGCATAGCAACATCAATCTCAGAATATAGTGGATACTAGGGATCAAACCCTAACAAAACTAACTCGATTACATGATAAATATCATCCAGCCCATCACCGTCCAGCAAGCCTACGATGGAATTATTCACGCACGGCGGTGAGCATCATGAAATTGGTGATGGAGGAAGGTTGATGATGACGATGGCGACGGATTCCCCTCTCCGGAGCCCCGAACGGACTCCAGATCAGCCCTCCCAAGAGATTTTAGGGCTTGGCGGTGGCTCCATATCATAAAACGCGATGAATCCTTCTCCTTGATTTTTTTCTCCCTAAAAGTGAATATATGGAGTCAAGGTTGAGGTCCGTGGAGCGTCAGGGGGCCCACAAGGCAGGGGGCGCGCCCAGGGGGGTAGGGCGCGCCTGTCGGTGTCAAAACCGACGGATCTCAGGTAGGGGGGCCCGAACTATGCGTCTAAGGCGGATGGTAACAGGAGGCGGGAGACACAATGTTTACCCAGGTTCGGGCCCTCTTGATGGAGGTAATACCCTACTTCATGCTGGATTGATCTTGATGATATGAGTATTACAAGAGTTTATCTACCATGAGATCGGAGAGGCTAAACCCTAGAAGCTAGCCTATGGTATGATTGTTGTTGTCCTACGGACTAAACCCTCCGGTTTATATAGACACCGGAGGGGGCTAGGGTTACACAGAGTCGGTTACAAGGGAGGAGATCTACATATCCGAATCGCCAAGCTTGCCTTCCACGCAAAGGAGAGTCCCATCCGAACACGGGACGAGGTCTTCAAGCTTGTATCTTCATAGTCCAACATTCCAGCAAAAGTATATAGTCCGGCTGTCCGGGGTCCCCCTAATCCAGGACTCCCTCAGTAGCCCCTGAACTAGGCTTCAATGACGATAAGTCCGACGCGCAAATTGTCTTCGGCATTGCAAGGCGGGTTCCTCCTCCGAATACTCCATAGAATATTTTGAACATAATGATAGTGTCCGGCTCTGCAAAACAAATTCCACACACCACCGTAGAGAGTATAATATTTCCACTAATCTAATCTGCTGACAACTTTTCATAATGTGACATCACGCCATGGCTCCGGTTATTATTCGAACCATTTTTCTCAACCATCTACTGCACATATTGCGAGGCGGTTTTCTTGGCACGTCTTGTTGAAGCAGTGATCATGTCCCCTAATCACGGGATTCTCATCAATACGGGTGTGCGTAACCCAACCGCGCCATCAATCACGATGCTTGGGGAATAAGAGAGTTTTACCAGGCAAGTGGGGAGGCACGCAGTTTCTACCACCCTTATAAAGGGATAAGGACTCCTGTTTTTTACCCACACCTTCTTCCCTGCCCATCCATTCTCGCGCACTCGAGCTCCAGCGCCCAAGTTCGAATCTTCTCCGCAAAAACACTCCGAACATGTCCGGAGCGGGAGGCAAGTGGATGGCCTCCTCCGTTATGGAGGGGAACATCACGAAGCTCTGGGAAGCTGCATACCTGGCCGCCGATATCGCGCACCGGCTCCCAAGCGCGGGGCAGATCGTTCCTACCCCCGAGCCCTACAAAAGGGTTGTATTCCTTACCCATTTCGTCTGCGGGCTGGGATTTCCCCTCCGCCCATTTGTTCGCAGGCTTATGTTCTACTACGGGCTGAACTTCCATGATCTGGCCCCTAATTTCATCCTCAACATCTCGGCGTTTATCGTCATGTGCGAGGCTTTCCTCCGCATCAAGCCCCACTTCGGCCTGTGGCTGAAGACCTTCAATGTCAAACCGAAGGTGGTGGTTGGCTAGCAAGCGGAGTGCGGAGGCGCCATGGTGGGCAAAATGCCCAACGTCACCTGGCTCGAAGGCTCCTATGTGGAGACCATGAAGGGGTGGCAATCGGCATGGTTCTACATCACCGAGCCGCGCGACACCAACTGGGTGGCGCCCCCCGTATTCCGAACCGACATCCCCATGCGGCTAACCTCCTGGAAAGAGAAGGGCATATCTTGGGGTTCATCGGTGGAGCTGACCGGACTCTAGAACTGTGTTAAAAACATGATAAGTTAGAAAATCAAGCTTGTCAATGTGGTCCAGGTCATGCTCTTCTGCCGGATCCTCCCGTGTCAAAGATGGGCATTCAATATGTGGGAGTTCGACTCGGCAAAGCACCAGACACTGCAAGAGCTCTTCGACACGACGCGCCAGGACATCTGGAGGGTGCTGTTCAAGTCTGCCGAGGTACCTCCTCCCCTTACCGAGGACCGCGGACTCAGCGCAAAGCGCCCTGCTAATCCGGTAAGCTCCTTATATCTCATAAGGTGTTTCTTACCCTAGTATAATTATGTGAGGGATCTGAGCCTCCACATTATTTGACAGGAATGGGTCGCGACAGCGGAGCGGATCGACTGTCCGGCCCCACTGCCCAAAGATCCAGCAAGTAATCTCCTGACGGAGATGCTGGTTCCGGCACCCTATGAGGCGCCGGAGAAGAAGGCCGCGGGGACCAGGAAAGGTCTCCGGCGCAAGGTTGTATCGGAATCGTCGTTCGATAACACCGAGACGCCCTCCTCCCACGAAGACGAGGAGGAGGAAGAGGAAAATTCTCCCCATCCAGCCGGGGGGTATAAGAAAAGGAAGGCCGCCCCATCCGGGGAGGCCGAAGTGTCCAAGAAGGGAAGAGCCCTCCTTCCGGACCGCTCCACCACGGCCGCGTTCAACGACGAGGAGTGGTTGCCCAGGGACAAGCCCCTGGCGAAGTCGTAAGTATCCAGATACCATAACAGTTCTGGTATATTTCATTTTATTGTTTCTTATCATGCCGAACATGATCATGCAACCCACCCAAGGACCATCTCGACGTATCCTCTTTGGATGGGTCTCTGGGCCTGTCGGAGATGAATAGTGATTCGCTCCCGACCGCCTCCTCCCCCCGCCCTACAGACGACGCCGAGGTGTTGTCCTAAAGGGAACCAAGCCAAGGGAAGGTAGTTCTGGGGGCGCCCCAAGGTGACCTCCCAAACGCTAGGCGCATGGGAGGCAAGGCTCCCATGGGCCTTAATGACGGGGGCAGCAAGTCCGGCCCCCGGCCGAATACTGCGTCGGAACCTCTCGTGGTTCCTGACTCTGTCGGGCCACCCCTCACAAAGGGGGGCGAGCCGTCTGTGCCGATAGCCTCTTTCCATCCAGAGGCACCAGACAACTTGTTGAAAGCGCTTTGTGTCGCTTCCATTGACGAAGAGCACTGCACTGTCATGAGTGCGGTGGTAGAGAAGGTTCAGTCCGCTAAAAGCGGACTGACTGAAGCCTGTGCCAGCCTCTTAACAGGCTTTGAGGTAAGTAATCTATTTATAAGAAAATTCTATAGCATAGACAGTAGCCCCTGATGCTCTGTTTGGCGTTCGCAAAGAAATGCCGAATAGAGGATCAAATAATAGTCACAGGAGTCTAATCAGAATGTGTCTTATGTGAATAAGCAGGCTTCGCTGCTGGCCGCTGTCGCTCGCACTGCGGAGGTCTCCGCACTAAAGCGGAACCTTGAGCGGTCCGAAAAAGAGCTCGGCCTTACGAAGAGGTAGCTCGAAGAGAACAAAGGTAAGTAATACCCGTCCATATATTGATAAGGAATAACAAAGAATGTGGTTGTTAAGTCACATGATTATCATGAATTTTGCTAGGGGCCACGACCGAAGTGGCGGCCCTGAAGGAGGCGCTGTCCGAGGCCGGAGACAAAGCAGCCAAGGAGCGCACCGAGCGCGAGAAGCAAGAGGCTCGAGTCGGCGAGCTGCAGCATGAGCTCCAGGATTTCATCAAAAAATACGAGTCCTTGGAGCGTGACTCTAAGACGCAAGGGTCTGAGCTTGTGAAGGCCCTTGAGAACGCAAAAAATGCCAAGGCCGAAACCCATAAGGCCCTCCAGGAGCTTCAGGCGGTCCAGAAGATAGCGGCGGGTAAGGAATTCATTATGCAAAGCAAGCATGTGAAGGAAACTTTCCTTTTACTTACCCAAGTTCGGAGCTCTCCAAGAGCGTTCGAAGATCTTCCCCACAGAGTGTCCGATGCCGCGGAATTTTATCGAGCCGAGGAAGGGAGCTCGACGGAGAAGTTGTTCTAGTCTCAGTATACTGGGACCGAACATCCGATGCCCTTGAGCGACCAGTTGAAGCAATTGGTCGAGCTCCACAAGGCGGCCGAACAGGCCATGAAGGGCCTCATAGTCCGGATGTGGCCTGGCGAGCCCCTGCCTAGCAGCTACTTCGGCCTGGTGAGGCGGCTTGTGAATGCCTGCCCACGGCTTGAAGTCATAAAGCGGTTCGTCTGCATTGAGGGTGCGCGCAGGGCTTTTGCCTGAGCGAAAGTGCACTGGGCGAAGATGGACGTCGAGAAGCTGGTGAAGGAGGGGCCGCCGGAGGGCAAGGAGCATCGCCACCCCGAAAAGTATTATGACAGCGTCCTGAAGGGTGCCCGCCTTGTGGCTGAGGAATGTTCTAAGGATGTAATATTTGAATGAATGTACTCATGTGATCCTGTAATATGAAAACGAGTTCGTCTGCGCTATATAATGCTTGTTGATTTAAAATATTACCTTCTGTGCGGCCGTTTATAAAATCTGAGAGTTGGCCAGTCGTTGGCTTCTGCCCTCATGTAGCTAGTACTGAGGTGTTCGGGATAAATCTGATCACTCTTTATCCCAGTTTTGGGTCCTTCGAAGGAGGTGTTCAGCACAACGAACCAGGCAATCGGACTATAAGGCTTTATCACTCTCACTTAGCCATAGAAGTCTACAATTTTAAATGCGTAAATTTCGTCGCTTGACTGGGACTAGGACGTAGGCCGAATTGCTAGGCGATCTCCGCGCCTGGTGATTCTGTTGCAGGTTATTCCGGACTCGCTTGAATGTGTCTGTGGACCTTGTCGCCGAATTGGCTGTTTTCCTCAAAAGGAAGCTTTGCATTTCTGCTGCAAGGGCCGCAGTGTGCTCCTCTGTGCGGAGCGAGCATTCTGTGTTTCCATTAACTGTTATAACCCCGCGAGGTCCTGGCATTTTGAGCTTGAGGTATGCATAATGTGGTACCGCATTGAATCTAGCGAATTTGGTTCATCCGAGTAGTGCGTGATAGCCATTGCGGAAGGGGACGATATCGAAGATTAACTCTTCACTTCGGAAGTTATCCGGAGATTCGAAGACCACTTCCAGTGTGATTGAGCCCGTGCAACAGGCCTCTATACCTGGTATGACACCTTTGAAGGTGGTTTTTGTGGGTTTGATCCTCAAGGGGTCTATACCCATTTTGCGCACCGTATCCTGATAAAGCAGGTTCAGGCTGCTGCCACCGTCCATAAGGACTCGAGTGAGGTGGAATCCGTCAATGATAGGATCAAGGACCAATGTGGCAGAACCGCCATGACGGATACTAGTGGGGTGGTCCTTGCGATCAAAAGTGATTGGACAAGAAGACCATGGGTTGAACTTTGGGGTGACTAGCTCCATCGCGTAGACATCCCTGAGTGCACGCTTCCGTTCCCGCTTGGGGATATGGGTTGCGTATATCATGTTCACCATTTCACTTGGGGAGGAAATTTCTTCTGTCCTCCTGTGTTCGGCGGCCGGGGCTCCTCCTCGTCGTTGCTATGCAGCCCCTTTTCCTTGCTTTCGAGATTCAACTTGTCCGCCTGTTTGAACACCCAACATTCTCTGTTGGTGTGGTTGGCTGGCTTATCGTGGGTGCCATGAATTTGACACGAGCGGTCGAGTATGCGGTCCAAACTGGATGGGCCCAGATTGTTTCTTTTGAACGGCTTTTTCCGCTTACTGGATTTAGATCCACTGAATCCGGCATTGAATGTCGTGTCTTCAGCGTTATCACCGTTGTTGCGGTGCTTGTATCTATTGCGACGTGGCTTGCCGTTGCTGTCTCTGGCCTCTGATGTGCCAGGGTTGCTTGATGTGTTGTTGCTACGGGCCAACCATCTATCCTCGCCCGCGCAGAAACGGGTCATGAGTGTTGTGAGGGATTCCATGGACTTTGGCTTCTCTTGGCCGAGATGTCTGGCGAGCCACTCGTCACGGATGTTATGTTTAAAGGCCGCTAGGGCTTCGACATCCACACAGTCCACAATTTGGTTATTTTTAGTTAGGAACCGAGTCCAAAATTTCCTGGCTGACTCTCTGGGATGTTGTGTTATGTGACTTAAATCATCAGCATCCGGTGGTCGCACATAAGTGCCCTGGAAGTTATCAAGAATGCATTTGCCAGGTTCTCCCAACTTCGACAAAGTTTGCTGGCAAGCTATTTAGCCAATGCCGAGCTGGTCCTTTGAGTTTTAATGGGGGGTACTTGATGGCGTGTAGATCATCCCCGCGGGCCATGTGAATGTGGAGGAAGAAATCCTCAATCCATACCGCGGGGTCAGTAGTACCATCGTATGATTCAATGTTCACGGGTTTAAACCCTTCTGGGAATTCATGATCCATTACTTCATCAGTGAAGCATAGGGGGTGTGCGGTGCCTCTGTGTCGGGCTATGTCATGAAGCAGTTCGTACGAGTCTTGTCTGCTGTGTTCGGCCCGGCCGGATTTGTTTTTGGTATATCCGGCATGACGGCCGTCGTCATGTGTTGGGGCGCGCCCTCGTGATCCGAAGATCGATCTTTTGTGTCCTGCTTTGTTTTCCAATACATCTCGCAGGTCCTGCGTGTTACCCCGGGCCTTGCTGTTTTTGTTTGACTGGCGACGGGGTGCGGGCTGGACTTCGAGATTATATGCCACTTTGTCGCGGCCACGAGGTGGCCAGTCTGCCGCATCATACGCTGGAAGCGCAGGCTTTAATGCTTCCTCTTCAAGTTGGGGTAGCAAACTGCGCTTTGGGAAACTTTTAATTGGGCGCTCGAGTTCGTGTTCCTCGGCTGTCAGGACCTCAGTCCATCTATCTGCTAGCAGATCTTGCTCAGCTTGAAGCTGTTGTTGCTTTTTCTTCAGGCTTTTTGCTATGGCAATAAGCCGGCGCTTGAAGCGCTCCTGTTCGACGGGATCCTCAGGCACGATAAATTCTTCGTCGCCGAGGCTCACTGTAACGCCCTCGATGCGGCTATATCTCCCACGTGTCGAAGCACGACTTAGAGGCATAACCGCATTGAAAGCAATGTCGCAAGTGAGGTAATCTTCGCAAACAACCCATGTAATACAATAAGGGAAAAGAGATACATAGTTGGCTTACAATCGCCACTTCACAAAATTACATGAATAAAACATTACATCATCCAAATACACTCAAGGTCCGACTATGGAACCAAAATAAAAGAAGAACCCCAAATGCGACAAGGTCCCCGATTGACCCCAACTGGGCTCCACTACTGATCAACAAGAACGAAACAACACAAAGGACAAGATCTTCATCGAGCTCCTCCTGAGCTTGGTTACGTCACCTTCTCGGTAACATCGGCACCTGTAAACTGGTTTTGGAAGTATCTGTGAGTCACAGGGACTCAGCAATCTCGCACCCTCACGATCAAGACTATTTAAGCTTATGGGTAAGGTAAAGGTATGAGGTGGAGCAGCAGCAAGCGACTAGCATATATGGTGGCTAACATACGCAAATGAGAGCGAGAAGAGAAGGCAAAAGCACGGTCGAACAACTACGATCAAGAAGTGATCCTAGAACAACCTACGTCAAGCATTACTCCAACACCGTGTTCACTTCCCGGACTCCGCCGGAAAGAGACCATCACGGTTACACACGCGGTTGATGTATTTTTAATTAAGGTCAACTTCAGGTTTTCTACAACCAGATATTAACAAATTCCCATCTGCCCATAACCGCGGGCACGGCTTTCGAAAGTTCAAATCCCTACAGGGGTGTCCCAACTTAACCCATGATAAGCTCTCATGGTCAACGAAGGAATAGACCTTCTCCCGAGACATTCCGATCAGACTCGGTATCCCGGTTCTACAAGACATTTCGACAATGGTAAAACAAGTCCAGCAACACCGCCCGAATGTGCCGACAAATCCCGATAGGAGCTGCACATATCTCTTTCTCAGGGCACACTCAAATTGTCTAAACTTCCGGTAGGCTAGCCCAGAGTTGCCCCTAGTGGCCACCGGCGGCTAACAGTTTGGACCAACACTCAGAGGAGCACTGGCCTGGGGGGGTTAAAATAATGATGACCCTTGAGTCTGCAGAACCCAAGGGAAAGAAAAGGCTAGGTGGCAAATGGTAAAACCAAGGTTGGGCATTGCTGGAGGAGTTTTATTCAAGGCGAACTGTCAAGGGGTTCCCATTATAGCCCAACCGCGTAAGGAACGCAAAATCCGGGAACATAACACCGATATGACAGAAAACTAGGGTGGCAAGAGTGGAACAAAACACTAGGCAAAAGGCCGAGCCTTCCACCCTTTACCAAGTATATAGATGCATTAATTAAATAAGAGATATTGTGATATCCCAACAAGTAAACATGTTCCAACAAGGAACAACATCTCCATGTTCCAACAAGGAACGAACTTCAATCTTCACCTGCAACTAACAACGCTATAAGAGGGGCTGAGCAAAGCGGTAACATAGCCAAACAATGGTTTGCTGGGACAAGGTGGGTTAGAGGCTTGGTTCAACAATATAGGAGGCATGATAAGCAAGTGGTAGGTATCGTAGCTTAGGCATAGCAAAAGAGCGAGCAACTAGCAAGCAAAGATAGAAGTGATTTCGAGGGTATGGTCATCTTGCATGAAATCCCGCAAGGAAGAAGAACGAGTCCATGAAGAAGACAAACGGACGTAGTCGAACGGTTCCTCACAAACGTGACATTACCGAAACCAACCCGAAGGAGCAAAACACCGGAAAGGAAGCACACAACATAGTAAACAAACCACACATGAACATGGTATGATATGCGGGATGCGGTATGCGATGCATATGCATGATTTGACAAGAGATGAATTAACCTGGCCTCAACTTGGAAATCCAAGTGTGCCAATGGAAAGATGAGATGAGATCGCTTGAAAACGATATAAAGATCACCGGAATCGGAGTTACGGTTTGGAAATGGCAAGCAATTCAAATATGGCCACGTTTTGCGATTTACAGCAAGTAGCCATCTAAAAGCAACAAGATGAACATACTACAGCACTCAAACATAGCATCAAAATGCATGGCAGGAATCCATTCATGATGCTTAACAAAAGACTAGCACTGAGCTACGGCCAATTCATCCATTAACAGGTTCAAAAAAGCATGGCAAAAGAGCAAACGGTAAACATATTTCAGACTTAGTGAAATTAACACTTGTCTGGAATTTCAGATCAGATAGCACACTTTGGAGCATGAAAACTATATGCTACATGACCTGAACATGACAAAGTAAGGCATGGCATGGAGCTACTCAAAGAGCTTAACAAAAGTCCCTTAGTGACCTTGAGCCAAAAGGGATCAGAAAATACAATTGCAAGTATGTGAACATGGCAAAAACATAATCAGATCTCAAACTTGGAGAAAAACTGGAACATGCAAATCTGTTAACGAGTAGGCATGTTTACGAGCTCGATGCACTCACTATAGAGCATGGCATGACAAACTAAGCATACACCCATCAAGAATACACATTAAACAAGCTAGACATGGCAAGAACAACAACATAGCATGCACGGATCAACAACAACATCCTCGGCAAAATCGCTAACAAGTAGACAATCTGCCCAGATTCACGAAATAGCAAAAGTAGAGCTCGATTGACTCAAGCTAGGGTGCTCCATAATTGTAAACAAAGACATGGATGGATAGAGAACTACACGATTAACAAATCATCCTTAATGATCATCCTCAACAGAGGCACGGATCACTAGGAAACAACATGAACATATGGCATCATGAGATAAACAGACCAAGGACTTAGTGGAAATGCTAAGTCCCTGAAATCAGCATTAACAAGTGCACCACTTTGCAAGCTTGTGCTAGTCACCACACACATCACAAAAATACATGGGTTGCACCTCTGGATAGATGACAAAACATATAACAAAACTCATGTAGAGCTCATGGGCATAACATGCACACAATAATCATGGCAAAAATGATAAAAAGCTAAATGAAGCAGCATATCTGACAATTATCTCAAGTAGCCTACTTCCAACAGCATTTTGGGCATTAAGATGAACTCAAATGAAAATGATGCAATGAGATGAAATGATGTGCTCTCCGAGGCGAACATTTTGATATGCTACACGTGCAAAACGGAGCTACGGATGCGGAGATATAGCATGATGAAGATGGCAAAATAATATGCAGACTTAGGGAAAAATCGAGGTCAACCCTAGGGTTACTGTAGCTCGGATCTGGATCTGGGCGACGCGCTTCCCGAGGTTCAACGCCGTTCTCGCCGGAGATGGAGAAGTGGCGGCCGGAGCTTGAAGAGACGGTCAGGGGCGGCGCGGATCCGGTCGCCGGGGCTCGGGACCGGAGCGGCAGACGGCGGTGGTCGGCGTGGAGGCTCGGGCGAGGCCGGGCGGCACCGGATGCGGGACGGCGGCGAGCGGGGTCAGCGCCGGCGACGAGGGGCGTCGCGGCGGAGCCGGCAGCTGGCGCGAGCGGCACGGCAAGGGAGGAGGCCAACCCGGGCGGCGACGGGCGGACGGGGCCGCGGGGGCTTCCCGCGGGCCTGGCGGGCCTCGGGCGGCGGCAGCGAAGCGGTCCCGCCCCGGGGACAGGTGGCGCTCAGGTGGCGCTCCCGGAGTGGCCGGCGGGGGAGCAGACAATGTCCGGTCGGACGGAAAAGTGTCCGGCGGCGCGAGGGGATGGGGAGGTTAGGGTTTGCACCGCGAATTTCGGAGGGGATCACATATTTATAGGTAGAGGGAGCTAGGAGAGTCCAAATGAGGTGCGGTTTTCAGCCACACGATCGTGATCGAACGCTCTAGATGATGGAAAGGGTTTAGGTGGGTTTTGCGTCAAATTGAAGGGGTTTTGGGGTGCAACACACACGAGGCTTTTTCGGTCCCTCGGTTAACCGTTGGAGTATCAAACGAAGTCCAAATGGTACAAAACTTGACAGGCGGTCTACCGGTAGTAAACCAAGGCCGCTTGGCAAGTCTCGGACCAAACCAGAAATGTTTAATCCCCACACATGAAAGAAAGGTAGAAATGACCACCGGAGGAGAACGGAGCGCCGAAATGCAAAACGGACAACGGGGAAAATGCTCGGATGCATGAGACGAACACATATGCAAATGAAATGCACATGATGACATGATATGCAATGCATGACACGCAAGCAATGACAAAGCAACAACAACGAATAAGCAGAGGACACCTGGCACATCGGTCTCGGGGCGTTACAACACTCCACCACTACGAGAGGATCTCGTCCCGAGATCTAGAATGGCACCGGAGGAAAAACATAAGAGAAAGAGAAGAGGTAAAACTAAGTTGCTCCTTTGACAAACGAGTGAGACCAAAGAACCTTGCGAGGTTGAACAATTTCGAGAAAAAAATACAACTGAGATGAACGAAGTTGAAAACACTCCGTTATCAAAGAGGAACAAGGAAGAACAACTTTGAGCAGCACTCCGAATGAAAAGAGATGCAAGAAAAGATAAGTAGAAAGAACTTTAAAAGGGGCACGACACTCCGGTTAAACGGATAAACCAAGAAAAGAACACGATCCTGACAAAACAAGAAGATGGGTTGAAGAGAGCAACATCACAATGCCTCCGGATGAAAGAATCAAAGGTAGATCATCGGAACAAAAGAACGGAGAAGAAAATGCCAGTTTCTGCCACAAAAGAGCTTGAAAAAGCATCCTTAGGAGAAGGGTCGAACGGAGTTGTTAGAATACCAACAACGAAAAGAATAAGATTGATATGGTCTTATGGAGTACATCTCAAATTATGAGGTGACAACCTGCCACTCACGGGAAAAAGAATTGGATTGATAAGAACAAGGAGACGAGAAACTATTTCACCGGGAGGATAAATGAAAATCTTGGATCATATATTATCACCATTAATAGCATTACTCCTTAGGGAAAGCTTTAGGTGAAATATAACCCAAGATGATTCCAATGATGAGATTGATGGATTTAAAATATCTCATTCATGACAACATGTGAATCATGAAACATGAATTCAAATTATCAAGAATGACATAATACCACCTCCAATGATACGTAAGAAAGAATTGCACTCCGGATCGCAAGAAGAAGAATGCTTGAGCTCCTCTAAAAAGAATCTCGATGAACACTTCGAGAATGAATTAAATCATAGATGAACCATCATGTAGAACCTCCATGAAGAACTCCGGTAATAAAAGAATGATCCAAAATAATTGAATGATGAAAAGAATAAGATTGAAGCCTTGCAATGATTAGATGGATCTTCGTGACGATATAGTTGAGAGAGCTTGGAACTCCGGTAAAAGAAAAGATGAATAATTGAGATCAAGAATTTAATTGAACCTCCAGAATAAGGAATTAATCACTTGGATGAACAAGAATAAGAATTACGTTATGCGTATCCTTCAACAATTTAATTGCTGACAAGCAACGGATTTGGCATACTACTTATCCTCATAGAAAGATTAAGAGAGATATAGCGCAAACTTGAGAAGGTCTTCAACGAACCACCGAAAGGATTGAAAACAACGAATAAATTGATGTTATAACAAGGAAGAAAAATCCTGAATAGCCACCGTAAGAATTGGAAATGAACGAAGGGAAGATAAAGAAACACCGGGAAGAATTAAGCAAATGAACGAAGATGCTTGAGAGAATTAAGATACAAGTGAAGGAAGGGATCACAAACTGATTAGAGAATATTGAATGATGCACCGGTAAGAATTGAGAATGATAACTGGAAGCTGAGAATGAAAAAACCTGAAATGATGGACTCTGGATAATCAAACTGAGAAGGCTCATGAATTGCTCCGGATGGATAAAAAGAATTCTCACAATCAAACAATTATGAGAGGATGGCCTCGAATTAGAACCATGAATCTCTGAGAGAACGGATAAGATATGGAGGTAAAACTCTTCTTCGGTCTTCAAATGACGACGAGAAACACCACCAAGAATTATTGAGGCACACCGGAATGAAGAATGGAAAAAGTTGAGCCAATGATGAAAAGAATTTGAAAAATCTTGGAGAAAGACATTTGACTGATGATAAATCATCCTTATGTCAAACTTGGAAAAGAATTTGAGAGTAACGCCGGGAAAATAAGAAGAGTCAGGTAAGATCCTGGGAAGAGACCTGTGGGTTAGGGCCCACTCAAAAGAAACACCGTTGATGATTTAAAAGAGAGATTGCACCGGTTGAATTAAAAGACTTGAATGAGATAACAGCCTCGAGATATCTTGAGGACTCCGGAACAAATGAGTAACGAGAAGTGAATGATTTATGAGGTGCACCAGCAAGAGAAAGCATTTAAAACGAGGAAAAGATATGATCAGCAAAGCTTAAATTAAAACCACCGGAGATGAAAAGAATGAAGAATGACAAACTAGTAGAACATCTTATTGAGAACCACCGGGTAAGAATATTGACAGAAAAGAATGGAGAGACTTCTCATCAATAACATGGATACTTGAATAAGAAATCTGGGTCCTTGAAGAAACAAGGGTGGGAGGGCGGGAAAAACAAAGGCAACTTGGGATGGATGAAACGAACACCGTTGAGAAAGCTGAGATTGAATCTTGCGGATATTGAAAATGAACGGATCCGCTTGAAAAGAAACACACCGGTTGAAAAGGATTGTCATGACAATGTCGATTATCATGAAGGATTAGTATCCACATAGAAATATGAGAACACCACTTAGGAAAAGGTATGGAATCAACATTTGACTTCGAAGCAACTCGAATACCCCAACTCAAAACAAAACAAAGGATTGGCTTGCAGAATAAGCCAGAGCAAACATATGATAGAGATTTCGTCCGAAGTTTTCGTGGTGGGGCCTACACGGGCTCGATCGTACAACACCATCATGTACAAGGCAGTGCACATGACATACGAAGCGTCCCCGAGTCGGCATAGCCAAGGACTCTTTAATACACAAAGAGACCACTGTAAAACCGACCGTGAATAGGTGGACCACTAGACGTCAAACCCCAATTTCATATCATACATCTGTCGGAAAGATATCCTAAGAGCTACTTGAATTCCCACTTATAAACTCCCGAAATTTTCCCGGTTATGCAATCAGGTGTTGGGGATACAGGGGAAGCATAATATCTCACCCAAACTAACAAATCCTACATCCAGTTGTATCCGTCCTTCAACACATAACCAAGAAACCTTCGGAAATCGTCTACCTCAACCTTCGAAAAGCATCCGTTATACAAGTTATGGAAATACTCCCGAACTCCTGCCCCAGTACTGGGTGGCGTCGAGGTTATCTCACCAACGAACTGCATAAAAGAGATTTTCGATGTCGGCATACTAAACTCAGGTATTCCAGAACTGCAACGATAAAATTGTGACGACAACACCTCGGAGCTCAACTCCCCGGGAACAGGAGGCACCAAGAACAATGTTCTCGTTACAAAACCATCGGAACGATTCCAAGATACCCGCGTGATCCTAAATTTTTTTAGTGAAATTTGAGGAGAGAATAGTCAAAACTCTACGTCAGGATGCCTTACCAGAGCGATGAAGGGACTGGGGAGTAAAAAGAATTCCTAAACTCTCCGATATATAATTCCTAAATGACTCAAAACATTTTTCTAGACACAACTCGGCCGCTAATAATGATCAAGCAATGGGGCTCCTAAGGTCGGGGAAGGCTCTGATTACCAACTTGTAATGCCCTCGATGCGGCTATATCTCCCACGTGTCGAAGCACAACTTAGAGGCATAACCGCATTGAAAGCAATGTCGCAAGTGAGGCAATCTTCGCAAACAACCCATGTAATACAATAAGGGAAAAGAGATACATAGTTGGCTTACAATCGCCACTTCACACAATTACATGAATAAAACATTACATCATCCAAATACACTCAAGGTCCGACTACGGAACCAAAATAAAAGAAGAACCCCAAATGCGACAAGGTCCCCGATCGACCCCAACTGGGCTCCACTACTGATCAACTAGAACGAAACAACACAAAGGACAAGATCTTCATCGAGCTCCTCCTGAGCTTGGTTGCGTCACCTTCTCGGTAACATCGGCACCTGCAAACTGGTTTTGGAAGTATCAATGAGTCACGGGGACTCAGCAATCTCGCACCCTCGCGATCAAGACTATTTAAGCTTATGGGTAAGGTAAAGGTATGAGGTGGAGCAGCAGCAAGCGACTAGCATATATGGTGGCTAACATACGCAAATGAGAGCGAGAAGAGAAGGCAAAAGCACGGTCGAACAACTATGATCAAGAAGTGATCCTAGAACAACCTATGTCAAGCATTACTCCAACACAGTGTTCACTTCCCGGACTCCGCCGGAAAGAGACCATCACGGTTACACACGTGGTTGATGTATTTTTAATTAAGGTCAACTTCAGGTTTTCTACAACCGGATATTAACAAATTCCCATCTGCCCATAACCGCGGGAACGGCTTTCAAAAGTTCAAATCCCTGCAGGGGTGTCCCAACTTAGCCCATGACAAGCTCTCACGGTCAATGAAGGAATAGACCTTCTCCCGAGACATTCCGATCAGACTCGGTATCCCGGTTTTACAAGACATTTCGACAATGGTAAAACAAGTCCAGCAACACCGCCCGAATGTGCCGACAAATCCCGATAGGAGCTGCACATATCTCTTTCTCAGGGCACACTCAGATTGTCTAAACTTCCGGTAGGCCAGCCCAGAGTTGCCCCTGGTGGCCATCGGTGGCTGACAGTTTGGACCAACACTCAGAGGAGCACTGGCCCAGGGGGGTTAAAATAATGATGACCCTTGAGCCTGCAGAACCCACGGGAAAGAAAAGGCTAGGTGGCAAATGGTAAAACCAAGGTTGGGCATTACTGGAGGAGTTTTATTCAAGGCGAACTGTTAAGGGGTTCCCATTATAGCCCAACCGCGTAAGGAATGCAAAATCCGGGAACATAACACCGATATGACGGAAAACTAGGGCGGCAAGAGTGGAACAAAACACTAGGCAAAAGACCGAGCCTTCCACCCTTTACCAAGTATATAGATGCATTAATTAAATAAGAGATATTGTGATATCCCAACAAGTAAACATGTTCCAACAAGGAACAACATCTCCATGTTCCAACAAGGAACGAACTTCAATCTTCACCTGCAACTAACAACGCTATAAGAGGGGCTTAGCAAAGCGGTAACATAGCCAAACAAAGGTTTGCTGGGACAAGGTGGGTTAGAGGCTTGGTTCAACAATATAGGAGGCATGATAAGCAAGTGGTAGGTATCATAGCTTAGGCATAGCAAAAGAGCGAGCAACTAGCAAGCAAAGATAGAAGTGATTTCGAGGGTATGGTCATCTTGCCTGAAATCCCGCAAGGAAGAAGAACGAGTCCATGAAGAAGACAAACGGACGTAGTCGAATGGTTCCTCACAAACGCGACATTACCGGAACCAACCCGAAGGAGCAAAACACCGGAAAGGAAGCACACAACATAGTAAACAAACCACACATGAACATGGTATGATATGCGGGATGCGGTATGCGATGCATATGCATGATTTTACAAGAGATGAATGAACCTGGCCTCAACTTGGAAATCCAAGTGTGCCACTGGAAAGATGAGATGAAATCACTTGAAAACGATATAAAGATCACCGGAATCGGAGTTACGGTTTGGAAATGGCAAGCAATTCAAATATGGCCACGTTTTGCGATTTACAGCAAGTAGCCATTTAAATGCAACAAGATGAACATACTACAACACTCAAGCATGGCATCAAAATGCATGGCAGGAATCCATTCATGATGCTTAACAAAAGACTAGCACTAAGCTACGGCCAATTCATCCATTAACAGGTTCAAAAAAGCATGGCAAAAGAGCAAACAGTAAACAGATTTCAGACTTAGTGAAATTAACACTTGTCTGGAATTTCAGATCAGATAGCACACTTTGGAGCATGAAAACTATATGCTACAGGACCTGAACATGACAAAGTAAGGCATGGCATGGAGCTACTCAAAGAGCTTAACAAAGGTCCCTTAGTGACCTTGAGCCAAAAGGGATCAGAAAATACATTTGCAAGCATGTGAACATGGCAAAAACATAATCAGTTCTTAGACTTAGTGAAAACTAGAGCATGCTGAAAGAGATATCAAGTAGGCATGTTTACGAGCTCAATGCACTCACTACAGAGCATGTCATGACAATCTAAGCATACACCCATCAAGAATACACATTATGCAAGGTAGACATGGAAAGAACAATAACATAGCATGCACGGATCAACTACAACATCATCGGCAAAATCGCTAACAAGTAGACAATCTGCCCAGATTCATGAAACGACAAAAGTAGAGCTCGATTGACTCAAAGGGTGCTCCATAATTGCAAACAAAGACATGAATGGATAGAGCAATACAATATTAACAAATCATCCTTACTGATCATCCTCAAAAGAGGCATGGATCACTAGGAAACAACATGAACATATGGCATCATGAGATAAACAAACCAAGGACTTAGTGGAAATGCTAAGTCCCTGAAATCAGCATTAACAAGTGCACCACTTTGCAAGCTTGTGCTAGTCACCACACACATCACAAAAATACATGGGTTGCACCTCTGGATAGATGGCAAAACATATAACAAAACTCATGTAGAGCTCATGGGCATAACATGCACACAATAATCATGGCAAAAATGACAAAAAGCTAAATGAAGCAGCAGATCTAACAATTATCTCAAGTAGCCTACTTCCAACAGCATTTCGGGCATCAAGATGAACTCAAATGAAAATGATGCAATGAGATGAAATGATGTGCTCTCTGAGACAAACATTTTGATATGCTACACGCGCAAAACGGAGCTATGGATGCAGAGATATAGCATGATGAAGATGGCAAAATAATATGCAGACTTAGGGAAAAATCGAGGTCAACCCTAGGGTTACTGTAGCTCGGATCTGGATCTGGGCGACGCGCTTCCCGAGGTTCGACGCCGTTCTCGCCGGAGATGGAGAAGTGGCGGCCGGAGCTTGAAGAGACGGTCAGGGGCAGCGCGGATCCGGTCGCCGGGGCTCGGGGCCGGAGCGGGGGACGACGGTGGTCGGCGTGGAGGCTTGGGCGAGGCCGGGCGGCACCGGATGCGGGACGGCGGTGAGCGGGGTCGGCGCCAGCGACGAGGGGCGTCGCGGCGGAGCCGGCAGCTGGCGCGAGCGGCACGGCGAGGGA
>NC_041384.1:146018552-146047371 GCF_002162155.2 Triticum dicoccoides | reverse complement strand
GGGCGGCGGCGGCGAAGCGGTCCCGCCGCGGGGACAGGTGGCGCTCCCGGAGTGGCCGGCGGGGGAGCGGACAATGTCCGGTCGGACGGGAAAGTGTCCGGCGGCGCGAGGGGATGGGGAGGTTAGGGTTTGCACCGCGAATTTCGAAGGGGATCACATATTTATAGGTAGAGGGAGCTAGGAGAGTCCAAATGAGGTGCGGTTTTCGGCCACGCGATCGTGATCGAACGCTCTAGATGATGGAGAGGGTTTAGGTGGGTTTTGGGCCAAATTGAAGGGGTTTTGGGCTGCAACACACACAAGGCTTTTTCGGTCCCTCGGTTAACCGTTGGAGTATCAAACGAAGTCCAAATGGTACGAAACTTGACAGGCGGTCTACCGGTAGTAAACCAAGGCCGCTTGGCAAGTCTCGATCCAAACCGGAAATGTTTAATCCCCACACACGAAAGAAAGGTAGAAATGACCACCGGAGGAGAACGGAGCGCCGGAATGCAAAACGGACAACGGGGAAAATGCTCGGATGCATGAGACGAACACGTATGCACATGAAATGCACATGATGACATGATATGCAATGCATGACACGCAAGCAATGACAAAGTAACAACAACGAATAAGCAGAGGACACCTGGCACATCGGTCTCGGGGCGTTACACTCACCTCGTCTGCGGAGAGAGGCATGTAATTGTCATCCTTTGATTCTCCATCTGCTGCCTGTTCCTTGGGGCTGGCTTGCCCATCCTCCTGCTCGAAGCCTGGCTGGAGCGGATTGTCTTCGTCTTCTGCACTATTTGCAGCGTTATTGTCTCCTTTGCCAGTATCGCTATTTTTGCTATGGCGGGGCTTAGAGTGGCGCTGATGATGCCGGTTCTTGGATTGCTTCTCGGGGGGATTATCCTCTGTTGCCTTACTGCCATTGCTTTCTTTGGGGGTGCCCACCATGTATATATCATACAATGAGGTGGCAGTCCAGCGCCCTGTGGGCGGTGGTTCTTGTTCTTCTCCCGCATTGTCGTCCATACCGTCGATGTCTTCGGAGTCAAAGTCGAGCATATCGGTTAGGTCATCAACAATGGCTACTAAGTGGGTGGTGGGTGGGAAGCGAATTTCTTTGCCGTCCGCTTCCCACTCGAGCCGGACATAGTTCGGCCAAGGGTCTCCTGACAAGGAGAGAGATCGTAATGAGTTTAGCACATCGCCTAGGGGCGAGTGCTGAAAGATATCCACGGAGGTGAACTCCATGATTGGTGCCCAATCAGATTGGATGGGCACAGACATGAGCGGTTCGGATCTGTGGCCGGGGACGAATCCGAGTGTCCGGCAACACAGGTCTCATAGGAGGTGAAGTCAGCATTCGGCTCTATCGCCGCTGAGTGTGCGGCCTCCGTGGCGGGGTCCATCCACTCGTCCTTGGACGAAGCAATCTGTTCCGGTTTGAGGGCCGGAGTAGTTACAGGTGCGATCTCCCGAACACTGTCCATTGGCAGAGCTAAATCGTGCCCATCGTGACTGTGCGGTGCACCTGATATGGGTTCGAATCCGTCGAAGATCAAGTCTCCACGGATGTCGGCGATATAGTTCAAGCTTCCATAACTGATCTGATGGCCAGGGGCGTAGCTCTCGATCTGCTCCAGATGGCCAAGCGAGTTGGCCCGCAGTACAAAGCCGCCGAATACGAAGATCTGTACGGGGAGGAAAACCTCACCCTGGATCGCATCGTTGCCGATGATCGAAGGATCCATCAAGCCTTGATTGTGACGGCACAGTGGAACTCTCAATGAAAGCACCAATGTCGGTGTCAAACCCGGCGGATCTCGGGTAGGGGGTCCCGAACTGTGCATCTAAGGCGTATGGTAATAGGAGGCGGGGGACACAATGTTTACCCAGGTTCGGGCCCTCTCGATGGAGGTAATACCCTACTTCATGCTTGATTGATCTTGATGATATGAGTATTACAAGAGTTGACCTACCACGAGATCGGAGAGGCTAAACCCTAGAAGCTAGCCTATGGTATGATTGTTGTTGTTCTATGGACTAAACCCTCCGGTTTATATAGACACCGGAGGGGGCTAGGGTTACACAGAGTTGGTTACAAGGGAGGAGATCTACATATACGAATCGCCAAGCTTGCCTTCCATGCAAAGGAGAGTCCATCAGGACACGGGACGGAGTCTTCAATCTTGTATCTTCATAGTCCAATAGTCCGGCCAAAGTATATAGTCCGGCTGTCCGAGGACCCCCTAATCCAGGACTCCCTCAGTGCCCCACCCTGATGTGGATCTTTCTTCCAGTATTTTTTATATATTCCAAAATAATTCTCCATTGATTTTCAGGTCATTCCAAGAACTTTTATTTCTGCACAAAAATAACGCCATAGCAATTCTGCTAAAAACAGCGGCAGTCCGGGTTAGTTCCATTCAAATCATGCAAGTTAGAGTCCAAAACAAGGGCAAAAGTGTTTGGAAAAGTAAATACAACGGAGATGTATCAGGCACCGTAAGGTATGACAGTGTTGGTGAACCTGAACATCTTAGTGATGCACTTGCACAAAAGAGTGGAAAGAAGCTATGGATAGTGAATATCAAGCTCTTATGAAAAATAAAACTTGGCATTTAGTTCCACCAGGAAGAGGTAAAAATGTTATTGATTGCAAATGGGTTTACAAGATTAAAAGAAAGGCAGGTGGAAGTATAGATAGATACAAGGCTAGACTGGTTGCAAAAGGTTTCAAACAAAGATTTGGGATTGATTATGAGGATACTTTCAGTCCCATTATTAAATCAGCTACTATCAGACTTGTACTATCTATTGCTATTTCTAGAGGTTGGAGTCTACGACAGCTAGATGTTCAGAACGCGTTTCTTCATGGTGCTCTTGAGGAAGAAGTGTTCATGCGGCAACCACCAGGGTATGAGAACAAAAGCACACCACATCATGTTTGCAAATTAGATAAAGCTCTGTATGGATTAAAGCAGGCCCCTAGAGCCTGGTACTCAAGATTAAGTACTCAGTTACAACAACTTGGGTTTACTCCATAAAAGGCAGATACCTCACTATTCTTTTATAACAAAGGCAATGTAACAGTGTTTGTTCTTGTTTATGTTGATGATATAATTGTTGCCAGTTCCAGTCCAGATGCTACCACATGCCTTCTTCAGGATCTTAATATGGAGTTTGCGTTGAAGGACTTGGGTAATCTTCACTATTTTCTCGGCATTGAAGTAAAACAGGTGAAAGATGGCATACTTTTAACACAGGAGAAATATACTAGTGATATTATAAAAAGGGTTGGACTAGAGCATTGTAAGCCAATAAGTACACCACTCTCAACTTCAAAGAAACTTTCAGTTGAGGGAGGAGAGGCACTTGGTCCAGAGGATGCAACAAATTACAGAAGTGTTGTTGGTGCACTACAGTACTTGACTTTAACTCAGCCTGATATCTCATATTCTATTAATAAGGTATGCCAATATTTGCATGCTCCTAGTACAGTTCATTGGACGGTAGTTAAGCGGATTGTGAGGTATTTAAAGTTTATAATGGGACTTGGAGTTAAGATTATCAAGTCACCAGCTATGCTAGTAAGTGCATATTCTGATGCAGATTGGGCAGGGTGTGTTGATGATAGAAGGTCCACAGGTGGATTTGCTATATTTCTGGGATTAAATTTTATATCATGGAGTGCAAGGAAACAGGCTACCGTCTCTAGATCCAGCACTGAAGCAGAATATAAAGCATTGTCAAATGCAACTGCTGAAGTTATGTGGATCCAGACTCTTCTCTGTGAACTAGGAACCAAAGTTCCACAAGCTGCAAGGTTATGGTGTGACAACATTGGTGCAACCTACCTTTCAGCAAATCATGTTTTTCATGCACGGACAAACCATATAGAATTTGATTTCCACTTTGTCAGAGAAAGGGTAGCTCAAAAGCTACTTGACATCAGGTTTATTCCTATAGGAGATCAACTTGTCGATGGATTCACCAAACCACTTACCACGAGGAGGATGAATGAGTTCAAATACAATCTAAATCTAGACAAATCTTCATAGGTTTAGATTGAGGGAGGATGTTAGATAGAAAGATAGATATGTGCATGTATACTTCAAACTTCTATCTCTTCTTCTGTCTGCTTCTTCCTCCCGATGTAATCTTCTATTTCCCTCTCGTGTACAACTCTGAGGAGGAATCCTAGCGATCTCCCAAAACTTGTAAGCCACGACAATTGATCAATATATACAGCGGCCTGAGACCAAAGGGTTCAATGCTTTCCCAATCTCTACATCATGCACATGATCAATGATTATTGATTCATGCAATCTCATTCTTCCTAACTAACATGGTATCAGTTTAGCACGTAGATCCCTTTCCTAGCTTCGGCACTAGCCCGCCGCCGCCCCTCTTGCGTCACCGCCGCTGCCGTACGCCGCCGCCGCGTCCTCTTCCCCCCGCAGCCACCGCACCTTGCCTGCCACCGCCGCCTACCATCCTCCTCCATCCTAGCCGTTGCACCACTAAACCCTAACCCTACTCAAACCCAAAACCCTACCCCGCGCGCGCCGCTAGCCAACCCACCTGAGTCGGCGCCGCATTCCCTCCACCGCCGCAGCTCCATGGCTTCTCCCCTCTCCAGCAACTCAAACCCGTTCGTCGGACCTGAGCCCGACGCCACCGCCGTTCGCGATCTAGACATCCACACCCGCGTCCCCATCAAGCTCGACCAATCCAACTCCTCGTACTACACCTAGAAGACCTACTTCAACCTTGTCTTCCGCGAGTACCATCTCCTCGAGCACATCGACGGGTCTGTTGATGGCGACATCATGGCGGGCGATCCGGACTGGGCGGCCATTGAGGCCTCTCTCATCCGTTGGTTCCTCACCGTCTCGCCAGACATCTTCCACACGGTCGTCTCGGAGAATGACGATGCGTGTGCCAGTGGACCAAGATCAACGCCCTCTTCACCAACAATAAATTCCAACGTCTTGTGTTTTTGCAGCAGGAATTTTTTGGGTGCCATCAAGATGACTCCTCCATCGATGACTACTGCATGCGCCTCAAGCGGCTCGCTGACGAGCTCCGCGACATTGGCGCCAAGGTGTCTCACAACCTCATGCTTAGCACCCTCACAGCCGGCCTCAATGAGGATTTCGGCAACGCGACCTCGAACCTCACCCTGCTGCCGAACCCGACTTTTCACTTTGTCGTCGCATATTTATGCTTGGAGGAACGCCGGATGAAGAAAGTCAAGGCTCGCGTCCACCACACCGCCTTCGCCACCGGGACGTCTAGTGGGGCGCCTCCGTCGGCCCCGCCTCACCCGCGCCACCGGGTTATTTTCCCCTCCTGCCGGCCCCGCCCGTGCCACCCGCTGAAAGGATCGATATAGTTGACTAGAGGGGGTGAATAGGCAACTAACAATTTTTTAGCTTTTTACCAATTTAAACTTTGCATCAAAGTAGGTTGTCTAGATATGCAACTAGGTGAGCAACCTATATGATGCAACAACAACAAGCACACAAGCAAGCAAGGGATGGAACACAATATAAGCTTGCAAAAGTAAGGGTATGAGATAACCAAGAGTGGAGCCGGTGAAGACGAGGATGTGTTACCGAAGTTCCTTCCCTTTGAGAGGAAGTATGTCTCCGTTGGAGCGGTGTGGAGGCACAATGCTCCGCAAGAAGCCTCTAGGGCCACCGTATTCTCCTCACGCCCTCACACAATGCGAGATTCCGTGATTCCACTATTGGTGCCCTTGGAGGCGGCGACCGGACCTTTACTAACAAGGTTGGGGCAATCTCCACAACTTAATTGGAGGCTCCCAACGACACCACGAAGCTTCACCACAATAGAATTTGGCTCTGCGGTGACCTCAACCGTATAGGGTGCTCAAACACCCAAGAGTAACAAGATCCACAAAGGGATTAGTGGGGGAATCAAATTTCTCTTGGTGGAAGTGTATATCGAGGCCTTCTCAACCAATCCCTAGAAAATCAACAAGTTTGATTGGCTAGGGAGAGAGATCGGGCAAAAATGGAGCTTAGAGCAACAATGGAGCTTAGGGATGGAAGAGGTGGTCAACTCGGAGAAGAAGACTCCCCTTTTATAGTGATAGGACAAATCCAACCGTTATTCACTTACTCAGCCCATGACATGCGGTACTACACCAGACATGCGGTACTATCGCAAGGGCCTACGGTACTATCGCGGGGCACTGCGGTACTGATACATCTCCAATGTATCTATAATTTTTTATTGTTCCATGCTATTATATTATCTGTTTTGGATGTTTAATGGGCTTTATTATACCTTTTTATATTATTTTTGGGACTAACCTATTAACCGAAAGCCTAGTGAGAATTGCTGTTTTTTTTGCCTATTTTGGTGTTTCGAAGAAAAGGGATATCAAACGGAATCCAAACAGAATGAAACCTTCGCGAGAATCATTTTTGGACCAAACGCAATCCATGAGACTTGGAGTGGACGTCAAGGAAGCAATGAGGAAGCCACGAGGCAGGAGGGCGCGCCCCAGGGGGGTGGACGCACCCCCACCCTCTTGGGCCCCTTGCAGCTCCACCGACCTACTTCTTGTGCCTATATATACTCTTATACCCTCAAACCTTCGGGTAGAGCAACGAAACACCTTTTCCACTGCCGCAACCTTCTGTACCCGTGAGATTCCATCTTGGGGCCTCTTCCGGCGACCTGCCAGAGGGGGATTCGATCACGGAGGGCTTCTACATCAACACCATAGCCTCTCTGTTGATGTGTGAGTAGTTTACCACAAACCTTCTGGTCCATAGTTATTAGCTAGATGGCTTCTTCTCTCTCTTTGGATCTCAATACAAAGTTCTCCTTGATCTTCTTGGAGATCTATTTGATGTAACTCTTTTTGCGGTGTGTTTGCCGAGATCCGATGAATTGTGGGTTTATGAACTTGATTATCTATGACTATTATTTGATTCTTCTCTGAATTCTTATATGCATGATTTGATATCTTTGCAAGTCTCTTCGAATTATCGGTTTAGTTTGGCCTACTAGATTGATCTTTCTTGCAATGGGAGAAGTGCTTAGCTTTGGGTTTAATCTTGTGGTGCTCGATCCCAGTGACAGAAAAGGAAACGACACGTATTGTATTGTTGCCATTGAGGATTAAAAGATGGGGTTTATATCATATTGCTTGAGTTTATCCCTCTACATCATGTCATCTTGCCTAATGCGTTGCTCCGTTCTTATGGACTTAATACTCTAGATGCATGCTGGATAGCGGTCAATGTGTGGAGTAATAGTAGTAGATGCAGAATCGTTTTGGTCTACTTGACATGGACGTGATGCCTATATTCATGATCATTGCCGTAGATATCATCATAACTACACGCTTTTCTATCAATTGCTCGGCAGTAATTTGTTCATCCACCGTAATACATGCTATCTTGAGATAAGCCACTAGTGAAACCTATGGCCCTCGGGTCTACTTTACATCATATAAGTTTCCAATCTACAATTATAGTTTACTATTTATGTTGTAATCTTTATTTTCCAATCTATACCACAAAAATACCAAAAATATGTATCTTATTATCTTTATCAGATCTCACTTTTGCAAGTGGCCGTGAAGGGATTGATAACCCCTTTATCGCGTTGGTTGCAAGGTTCTTATTTGTTTGTGCAGGTACTAGGCGATTTGCGTGTAGTCTCCTACTAGATTGATACCTTGGTTCTCAAAAACTGAGGGAAATACTTACGCTACTTTGCTGCATCACCCTTTCCTCTTCAAGGGAAAACCAACGCATGCTCAAGAGGTAGCAAGAAGGATTTCTGGCGCCATTGCCGGGGAGATTTGCACCAAGTCAAGTCAAGATTTGATCTCCCGTCAACTAGCCATTTCTGGCGCCGTTGCCGGGGAAATCTACGCACAAGTCAAGACATACCAAGTACCCATCACAAACTCTTATCCCTCGCATTACATTATTTGCCATTTGCCTCCCGTTTTCCTCTCCCCAACTTCACCTTTGCCGTTTTATTCGCCCTTTTTCGTTTGTCTCTTTTTGCTTGCTTCTTCTGTGCTTGCTTGTTGGATTGATTGATTGTCACGATGGCTCAAGATAATACCAAATTATGTGGATTTTCCAATACCAACAATAATGATTTTATTAGCACTCCGATTGCTCCTACTACCGATGCTGAATCTTGTGAAATCAATACCGCTTTGTTGAATCTTGTTATGAAAGAACAATTTTCTGGCCTTCCTAGTCAGGATGCCGCTACCCATCTAAATAGCTTAGTTGATTTGTGTGATATGCAAAGGAAGAAAGATGTGGATAATGATATTGTTAAATTGAAGCTATTTTTCGTTTTCACTTAGAGATCGTGCTAAAACTTGGTTCTCTTCTTTGCCTAAAAATAGTATTGATTCATGGAATAAGTGCAAGGATGCTTTTATCTCCAAGTATTTTCCCCCCGCTAAGATCATCTCTCTTAGAAATGATATTATGAATTTTAAGCAACTTGATCATGAGCATGTTGCACAAGCTTGGGAGAGGATGAAATTAATGATACGTAATTGCCCTACACATGGTTTGAATTTATGGATGATTATACAAAAAAATTATGCTGGATTGAATTTTGCTTCTAGAAATCTTTAGATTCGGCCGCGGGAGGCACTTTTATGGAAATCACTTTAGGAGAAGCTACTAAACTACTAGATAATATTATGGTTAATTATTCTCAATGGCACACCGAAAGATCTACTAGTAAAAGGTTCATGCGATAGAAGAGATTAATGTCTTGAGTGGAAAGATGGATGAACTTATGAATTTTTTTGCTAATAAGAGTGTTTCTTCTGATCCTAATGATATGCCTTTGTCCACTTTGATTGAGAATAAAAATGAATCTACGGATGTGAATTTTGCTGGTAGGAACAATTTTGGTAACAACGCTTATAAAGGAAACTATAATTCTAGACCGTTCCCTAATAATTCCTCCAATAATTATGGTAATTCCTACAACAACTCTTATGGAAATTTTAATAAGATTCCCTCTCATTTTGAGACTAGTGTTAAAGAATTTATGAATTCGCAAAAGAATTTCAATGCTTTGCTTGAAGAAAAATTGCTTAAGATTGATGAGTTGGCTAGGAACGTGGATAAAATTTATCTTGATGTTGATTCTTTGAAACTTAGATCTATTCCACCTAAGCATGATATCAATGAGTCTCTCAAAGCCATGAGAATTTCCATTAATGAGTGCAAAGAAAGAACCGCTAGGATGCGTGCTAAAAAAGATTGCTTTGTAAAAGCATGTTCTTCCAGTTTTCATGATAATAATGATAAAGATCTAAAAGTGATTGGTGTGTCTCATATTAAGTGTTTGTTTGCCATTATGAATCTTGATAAAGATGGTACTGGATATGAGTCAACTTTAGTTAGAAGGCGTCCCAATGATTCGGAATTTTTAGGTCTTGATGCAGAAATTGGTAAAAGTGGGATTGAAGAGGTCAAAACGTTACATAGCAATGAACCCACTATTTTGGATTTCAAGGAATTTAATTATGATAATTGTTCTTTAATAAATTGTATTTCCTTGTTGCAATCCATGTTAAATTCTCCTCATGCTTATAGTCAAAATAAAGCTTTTACCAAACATATCGTTGATGCTTTAATGCAATCCTATGAAGAAAAGCTTGAATTGGAAGTTTCTATCCCTAGAAAACTTTATGATGAGTGGGAACCTACTATTAAAATTAAGATTAAAGATCATGAATGCTATGCTTTATGTGATTTGGGTGCTAGTGTTTCCACGATTCCAAAAACTTTGTGTCATGTGCTAGGTTTTCGTGAATTTGATGATTGTTCTTTAAATTTGCATCTTGCTGATTCCACCATTAAGAAACCTATGGGAAGGATTAATTATGTTCTTATTGTTGCAAGTAGGAATTATGTGCCCGTAGATTTTATTGTTCTTGTTATAGATTGCAATCCTACATGTCCTATTATTCTTGGTACACCTTTCCTTAGAACGATCGGTGCAATTATTGATATGAAAGAAGGAAATATTAGATTCCAGTTTCCATTAAGGAAAGGCATGGAACACTTCCCTAGGAAGAAAATTAAATTTCCTTATGAATCTATTATGAGAGCCACTTATGGATTGCATACCAAAAATGACAATACCTAGATCTATTCTTGTTTTTATGCCTAGCTAGGGGCGTTAAACGATAGCGCTTGTTGGGAGGCAACCCAATTTTATTTTTGTTCCTTGCTTTTTGTTCCTGTTTAGTAATAAATAAATCATCTATCCTCTGTTATAATTGTGTTTTTTATGTTTTAATTAGTGTTTGTTCCAAGTAAAGCCTTTAGGATCTTGTTGGATGATTGTTGTTTGATCTTGCTGAAAAAAACAGAAAGTATGTGCTCATGAGAATAATTTTTATTTTTTACCAGAGAGCGATAAAATACCAATTCCAACTGAAGTAGATTAATATACAAATTACCCTGCTCTTCCTAATTTGGTAGAATTTTTGGAGTTACAGAAGTATTCGAAACCTACAGATTACTACAGACTGTTCTGTTTTTTGACAGATTCTGTTTTTCGTGTGTTGTTTGCTTATTTTGATGAATCTATGGCTAGTATCGGGGGGTATGAACCATAGAGAAGTTTGAATACAGTAGGTTTAACACCAATATAAATAAATAATGAGTTCATTATAGTACCTTAAGGTGGTGGTTTGTTTTCTTATACTAACGAAGCTAATGAGATTTTTTGTTGAGTTTTGTGTTGTGAAGTTTTCAAGTTTTTGGGTAAAGATTTGATGGATTATGGAATAAGGTGTGGCAAGAGCCTAAGCTTGGGGATGCCCAAGGCACCCCAAGGTAAAATTCAGGAACAACCAAAAGCCTAAGCTTGGGGATGCCTGTCGGTGTCAAAACCGGCGGATCTCGGGTAGGGGGTCCCGAACTGTGCGTCTAAGGTCGATGGTAACAGGAGACAGGGGACACGATGTTTACCCAGGTTCGGGCCCTCTCTATGGAGGTAATACCCTACGTCCTGCTTGATTGATATTGATGAATATGAGTATTACAAGAGTTGATCTACCTCGAGATCGTTGTGGCTAAACCGTAGAGGTCTAGCTTGTATGGCTATGATAATGAATCTCCCCTATCCGGACTAAGTCCTCCAGTTTATATAGACACCGGGACGATCTAGGGTTACATAAGGTCGGTTAAAAAGAAAGGAATCTACATATTCGACGCCAAGCTTGCCTTCCACGCCAAGGAGAGTCCCATCCGGACACGGGTGCAGTCTTCGGTCTTCGTATCTTCACAGCCCATCAGTCCGGCCCATGGCCAATAGGTCGGACGCCCGAGGACCCCTTAGTCCAGGACTCTCTCGGTAGCCCATGAACTTGGCTTCAATGACAAGGTATCCAGCGCATAGTGTTGTCTTTGGCATTGCAAGGCGGGTTCCTCCTTCTGAACTCCAAAATAGTCTTCGGACGAATTGATCGTGTCCGGACCTGTAACACACACCACACACAACCGTAGAGAGAATATAATAATACACGAGTCCAATCCGGTGACAACTTTTACAACATGACATAATGTCCATCCGGTCATAATTTCAAACCATTTTTTGTCTGCCGCTCCATGTTTCGAGACGCGGTTGCCATTTGCACATCTTGTCAAAGCAGAGATCGTGTCCCCTTATTACGGGATTCTCATCAATACGGGCGTGGGTAACCCAACCGTGCCGTTTACACAGCTTTGGGAATATGCGAGTTTTAGGGAGGCGTTTGATATTCGCGGCCTTTATAAGGGGATAAGGATTCGTCCTCAATCACTCTTGCGTTATCCTTCCTCTACCCATCCATTCTAGAGCTCCAGTGCCGAAGCCCTAGCTTCCCTCGCTGGAGAAAACACTCCAACCATGTCCGGGTCCGGAGCAGGTGGCAAGTGGACATCAAGGAGCTTCGAGAGGCTGGATACCTGGCCAAGGAGATCGTTCACCGTCTCCCGGCCGAAGGACAGATCATCCCTACCCTAGAGCCCCATGAGAGGGTTATGTTTCTTGCACATTTCGTCCATGGGCCGGGATTCCCTCTCCACCCGTTTGTCCGCGGGCTGATGTTTTACTATGGGCTAGACTTTCATGATCTATCCCCCAACTTTGTCCTCAACATTTCGACATTTATAGTCGTTTGCGAGGCCTTCCTCCGTATCCCGCCTCACTTCGGCCTATGGCTGAAGACTTTCAATGTAAAGCCGAAGGTGGTGAGAGGCCAACAGGCAGAGTGCAGAGGCGCCATGGTGGGCAAGATGCCCAACATTACATGGCCTGAAGGCTCCTTTGTGGAGATGGTGAAGGGCTGGCAGTCGGGGTGGTTCTACATCACTGAGCCGCGCGACACCAACTGGGCGGCGGCCCCCGAATTTCGATCTGGAGTTCCGCTGCGGCTCACCTCCTGGCAAGAGAAGGGCCTCGCTTGGGGCCCTTCGAGTGAGCTGACTGGGTTCCAGACGTGCGTTCAGAACATGATAACCAAGAGAATCAAACTCGTCAACGTGATCCATGTTATGCTCATTCGCCGGATCCTTCCGTGCCAATGCCGGACTTGCTATTCGTGGGAGTTCGATCCGGCCAAGCACCAGATGCTACTAGAGCTCCTCGGCACAATGCACGAAGACATCTGGAAAGTGCTCTTCAAGGCCGGCGAGACACCACCGCCCATGACCGAAGATCGTGGGCTCAGCTTAAAGCGCCAGGCCAATTCGGTAAGTTCTTTCATGTATTCAAGGTATAGCCTTTACTGGCATACTTTGGGAAGGAGTCTAAGCCTTCCTATCAATTTTCAGGCCTAGATCGACATAACGGGGCAGATTAATTGTCCTGCTCCACTTCTCGAAGATGAGGAAACCCCACTCCTAAAGAAGATGCTATTTCTGGCGCCTTATGATGTGCCAGAGAAGAAGGCCAAGAATACGGCCAAAGGGAGAAGGAGTGGCCTTCACCGAAAGGGTGCTTCGGACATGTCGTCCGCAGACGAGACTGACTCTTCGGTCGCCGAAGACGACGGCGAGGAGGACGAAGAAGGCAGCTTCCCCCGAAGGGGGGGAAGAAGAAAAGAGAGGCCTCCACGAATCTGGAGGCGAAGGCGCCCAAGAGGGGGAAGGGCTCCCTTGCGGATAACTCCACATGGGATGTCGAAAGCAGTCCAGAGCGAATGCCCCAGACCAAGTCTCGGGCTACCTCGTAAGTACCAAAACCCTATGCACCTCCCAATACCTGGCCTTTCTAGTTTATAATATTAATATGTTTAAACTATGCCATTGTAGTCCGGCCTGTGACGGCTCCCCGTGATCCTCGACAGAGGATTCGCTAGACTTAAAGGAGATGGCTAGCATGTCTCCGCCGCCCGCTCATTTTGCCTAACCCAAGGGTGATGACGAGGTGGCATCCCAAAGGATCTTCCCAGACCTGGGGGAGATTCCAGAAATTGTTAAGGTGGTGCCGCAGGATGAATCCTCGGCTACCGGACACATGGGGAAAAAGCCCCCATGGGGACTGGCAGTGGGGACCAAGTTCTCTTCGGCCCTCAGCCGGATACCATTCCGGAGACCTACACGACTCCGGAGTCTAGCGAATGGCCTTCCCTGAAAGGAGGAGGTGTGCCTATTTGTAACACCCCCAGTATCATGCTATAGTAATCCCCCCTAATAATGCCTTGTCATCATGCTTCCTAAGCCATAATGCCACTTGTCCAAAAATCAAGTCCAATTCAATTCAAATTGCAAGCCAATTATTTGCATCTTCAAATGAGCCAGAAAAATAGTTCACACTATGGCAAATATTCTCTAAGTATTTGTCATGATGAAACCTACCTCTGTTGGATTCCAAAAATGCTCCTGGAAGTTATTTGAGTGGTCCAACAACAATTAAATTGGCCTTTTCAATTTCTAAAATTTCTTAAACTTTTCCAAATGCTCAAAACAATTTTGTGCAACTTCACAATATTGCAAAGTATTTATTGTGGCATGTGGCACATTTTACAAGAGTCATATGGTTCTCAGAATAATTGCAAAGTAGTAAGCTATCCTTTTAATAAAAATAATAATAAAAGTATTTTAAAAAAAGAAAAGAAGAGGAACCCCCCCTCTCTGCCTGGGCCTTAGCCGCTTGGCAGGCCCAGTCGGCCAGCCAGCCGACCCACCTACCTCAACCGACCGGCCCAACCCCCCTGGGTCATCTCCCTCCCTCCCTGTTCGACCGACCGAGGGGAGGGGCTCCAGCTCGTCGCAGTCCGATCACCTCGTCGTCCCGCGCCGCTACAGGCCCCGGAGAGGATAAGAGGACGCCCCGACGCCCTCCTTCCTCCAGTGATGAACCCTAGCCCCACTCGCTCTTCCCCATCCCCTCTCTCTTTCGACTTGGAGCTCGTCCGAGCTCGTGGTCGCCATGGCCGCCGTCAATCCCGCGGCCACCATCCTCCCCGCGCCCCGCCAAGTCGTCCAGAAGCTCCGTAGTGAGCATCTTCGTCGACCACGCCTTCGAGCTCAAGCCGGAGACCTCCACCTCGACCGGATCGAGGTCGTCTTCAACCTCTGCCCCGCCGCTCGCCGTCTTCGATTCGGCCTCACCAGAGCCACCCTGAGCCCTCTGCCATCCCCTACTGCCCCGCTCTGAGCACCGCTTCCCTTCCCCCTCTCCCTGTGCTCTCCTAGGTAGCCGTAGCTCGCCCCCGTTGCGCACGTGCTCCCACTGCCAAGCTCAAGCTCGCCCCCGTGGCCCCCGTGGCCGCAGCCCTCGTCAGAGATCGCTGTCGTGCTCAGAACACCCGCAGAAGCCGGTGGCAACCACCAGCGCCCCCTCCCGTGCCTCCTAGTGCCGGCTCCGACCTGCCTGGGCTCATCGCCGACGCCGTCTCCGGTTCCCCAACTCCGGCCGGCAGCACCACTCGACGCGGCATCGAGTCCCCGTTCGAACGCGACCCCCCACGTCAATTTTGGTTGCCTGTACCCAAATCCCGCGGCCTCTCGTGTGCCGCCACCGCGTTTGTGGCCGCCGGCGGCTAAACGCCGACGTGGCTGGCCTTGGGGCCACCTCTCGGTCGCTGACTTGTGGGCCCCTGGGCCCGGTTGTCCTGTTGACTTCGGTCAACTACTGACTAGGCAGGCCCCAGCCACTGACGTGCGGGCCCCACCGCTTATTCCTATAACTAAAATGTTTTAATAATTAAAACTAATTACTTTAGCTAACTAGTCTATGACAGGTGGGGTCCAGTAGCTAATTAACCTAGATTTGTTAGTTTAATGCACTGTTAGACTAACAGAGGCTGACATGTGGGTCCCACTGGACCCACAGGTCAGGTTTGACCTGGTCAGCGAGTCTGTTGACTGCTGACATCATGAACACGTCATGCTGATGTCATATTTTCTTTTCTGTTATTTTATATAATTCCAGAATATGTTTGAAACTTTGAAAAATCATAGAAAATTAACCATAGCTCAGATCGAAAAACTTTGTGTATGAAAGTTGCTCAGAATGACGAGACGGACCCGAATACACTACCCACATACTTGTCAGATGCCTCTAACTATCTGAACATGGAACTTTCCCCCTCCGGTCATCTGTCTCACACAGGTCCGGAACCGGGAAAACATTCCCGGCTGTTTTCCCCCTTCACCTTTATCGTGTAGCCATACGTTAGGACACACCCGGCACATCTTATTGCCATGTTATGCTTTGTGGTGCTATGTTGCTTTATATTTACTGTTTCTTCCCCCTCTTCTCTCCGGTAGACCCCGAGACCAATGTCACCCCTGTGATCGACTACTTCGACGACGACCCCTCCTTGCCAGAGCAACCAGGCAAGCAAACCCCCCTTGAGCATTCTGATATCGCCCATTTATTTCCCTCTCATGCTTGCACTATAACTACTAGTGCTTTATGTATGATCCTACTCTGATGCATAGGTTGTTTCTGTTACCTGCTTTCATACCTTACATGCTTATCATAAAACTGCTTAGTATAGGTTGGTTAGAGATCCAGCAGTGACCCCACCTTGTCCCAGTTGCCTTGCTTTATGTTTGATGACTCGATCAACATGATCGACGTCCAGGCCCCGACACTGCACATCACCCCCTAGTTGTACGACTCTGCAGAGTTACCATCGAGTGCCGAGGGTGGAACCTCTTACATCACTCCTAATGAGACCTCTATAGTGTAGCTATTCGGTCATGGTCATCGAGTGTGATATCCTCCTTAACCACTTCCGATACGGCTCTGTCGTGCAACCCCTCAAGTGTGAACCTCGAGGGTGGATCCTCTTACGATCACCTTGATGACAACATCAAGTGGAATTCACTGGGGGTGATTCCTCGGGTTTTCCCCTTGGTGTTAGACACACAGTTACTATGGTTACTATGACTTTGCACTAAGCCATGTTACTAAACACGGGTCGGCCCTGAGGGGTACCCGTGCGAGCTTAATAGCGAGTGATGTGCAGTCGGGTTGACCTGGAAGGTGCCCGCGAGATACTTACGAGGCATGGCCGGGCATTCTTAGCCCTTGCCGCAAGTACTCGAGACGGGGCGACGGGGTCACATCTTTCGTGAGTCTCTGCTTGTCACCGTGCATTCCTAATCCACTACGATTTGGATATTTGATCCGAGGGGCCTTTCGCCTGATAGCACTAACCATCACATGTGCATAGTATGGGCGTTCTGCGTCGTATACGTCAGCCGAAGCTTAATAGACGTCAGCGACTGAGCGGCGCGTGTCGGGTTTGGACTGGTAAGCACCTGCCTTTTGAAGGAGGTAGCTAGGTCTACTCACCGGCCGCGTACGCAATGTGCAGGAGTTCCCGGGGAGATGGCCCATGACCCTTGGGGCATAGGTTTAGTCTGGCGTGCTGACCTCTCTATTAAGCCTAGGTCGGGTTGCGGCGTATTGTTTGGCCGAGGCCGGGCATGACCCAGGAAAGTGTGTCTGGCGGGAGTTAATCGAGCGTGGTGGGTAAGTTGGTGCACCCCTGCAGGGAAGAAAACATCTATCGATAGCCTGTCCTACCGTAACGGACACTTGGAGTTGTATCTCGATCGATACAACTAGAACTGGATACTTGTGATGATAAATGAATGGATATGAGAAATGGTAGTATGGCTCTGGGATTGCTTTCTCGCAGGGAGTCGAGAAAGGATCTCTGGCCGAGGTTGATACTCTACTACTTTACTTTATGTTACTCTTATCTCTTCTGTTGCTGCAAGATGCTTGGAGCTACTTGAAGATGCTAGTCTTTGATAGGCTAGGCTTTCCCCTTCCTCTTCTGGCATTCTGCAGTTTAGCCCACAGATACAACCATTTGTTTGATACAGATGCATACTTAGTTTAGATCTGATGTAAGTCTTGCGAGTACTTTGGATGAGTACTCACGGTTGCTTTGCTACCTCCTTTTCCCCTATACCCGATTGTTGCGACCAGATGATGGATCCTGGGAGCCAGACGACACCACTGATGACTACTGCTACCCCAAGGATGCCTACTACTACGTGACGGCCGCTGACGACTTGGAGTAGTTAGGAGGCTCCCAGGCAGGAGGCCTTGCCTTTTCGATCGATGTTGTTTTTGTGCTAGCCTTCTTAAGGCAAACTTATTTAACTCATGTTTGTACTCAGTTAATGTTGCGTCCGCTGACTCTTGTGTATTCGAGCCTATGTATTCGAGCCCTCGAGGCCCCTGGCTTGTAATATAAAGCTTGTATTATTTTAATTTGTGTCTAGAGTTGTGTTGTGATTTCTTCCCGTGAGTCCTTGATCTTGATCGTACACATTTGCATGTATGATTAGTGTACGGTCGAATCGGGGGCGTCACAAGTTGGTATCAGAGCCGACTGCCTATAGGAATCCTCCTTCCACACTCTTTGGCCGAAGTTGAGTCTAGTCGATGAAAACTATTTTACTAACATGGCTGTGCGGCCCATGGGCCCACGTCGCCATTGGGTGGTATTAGGATTTTTATTCCTCGTCTATACTCTGGGACTCTGATCTCTCTTCTTTTTGGGTTAAATGATTTTACTAACTCGAACATTAGGATCTCATGATCACATCCGCCCAGAGAGCCCCTTGTTTCAGATGATCACCTGCTGCATCAGAAGATTCGAAAGATACTCTACGATATTCTCTCGAGACTTTGTGCCTGTTACCTTTGAAAGTCCCTACCACCGAAATATCCTTATGGATAACTACACACACTTGCCAATCTTACATTCTATCCCACTGATCTTGTTATTACAAGATGCCCTGGACTGCTCTCCTTTTTCTGAGAATCCTTTGAACTTACTGCCTTGCAGTTCCTTGTCATCTGAATACTCCTACGGATAAGTTTGTGCACCTATCGAGTATCCGCTCATCCTCAGTTGATTCATGTACTTCACAAAAGTCTTTGTAATACCATTCGTTCTTGTGAAAATCCTCAACAGCCTATTGTTCTTGAATTTCTTGCTTGCTTGCATTATGGTTAATACCATAAGTCTAGTAATCTTATTGTCAGCCTTTGTCATTATCATTTTGAGTCCGTTGATACAATATGTTGCGAATGCTCGCAATCCTCAATCAGATCCTAGAATTCATCCTTCCGGCTCAGACGTCATTTTAACATGTGCTGGATCTCGACCAATCAAATCGCTGTCGATTGTACCCCTAAGGCTATTCTACATATCCATCCCTAAATAGAGCATTGCTTCTGATCCCTTGCCTTGGAATTCATAATTCCTTTGCAATTGAGCTTTGAGTTAGTCAGTTGTATCTATAATCTGATCTCCTTGCATTCTTTCTTCCTTCGGTTGAGTACTGATGCTCATTTCAGATCCCTTGTGGACCATTAGACCCCTTTTTGGATTTTATCCGACAACGTCCTTCATATTCAATAAGCTTGTGAGCCCTTCCTGAATACATAATGCTTTTGGTAAATTGTATCCTCCGCTTTCTCAAGCATGCTCTACTACCGAGCTTGTGTTATTTATTCTCGAAATTTATGATATATGTTCCTAAGATGCCCCGATGGGTTGAACCTATGCCTTCCCGAATCTGTGTGAACTCGAAAGTTATGCGGGTTATACTCTACTGACTTTTCGTCAGATAAAATTTCAATACTACAGCTTCATCAAGAGCAAGAAGTAAAATGAAAGGTTATGCATTGTAGAAGTGGGAGTCGACCCTGAACCTTGTGTTCATGCCCACGGACACGGTGTGGAACTTATCATGAAAGCTTCTTGCAAGGATATATAATCATTTGAATAATTCTTCTGGTATCGTAAATTGGATCCCTTGCAGTTATGGTCTCGACCATATTTCCTCCTTGATCTCATTTACTGGGTAAGTTAAAATTACTTATCCTCTGCAAATCATTTCCCCCGTCCAACCTCTACTCCGATTTACCTTCTGGCATTACACCTAGTACTTGATACTGGGAACCTTTATACCCCATCACATCATTCCTAGCCTGAATGGCTATATTTTATCTTGACAACTTTTTAAATGTGCTACCTGGTCCTTATGCCCGGAGCAACTTCCGACGATGAGCTAAGCTTACGTCGATCTTCCTCATCTTATCATTTCACCTCGAACAACAATCTTGACTTTGAGCTTGTGTCGAATCCATGGTTCTCATAGCCTTTCACTTCATCGATCCTCCCTTTTCTGCTCAAGGGCATCTTCATAGAGTCTCTCGACAAACTTTGTCTTGATCACCGTCACACTTTGGCTTCTTCAGAGATGTCAATTGAATTCATGGCTAGAAATACCATCCTTGCCTCTCGATGATTTGTGTCAGCATCAACAACATTCTTGCCTCCCCCCCCCAACACAAACTTGATCATATTAATTTTGGGAATACATCCTTTTTGACATGTCAATGGATTGCTACTGAGCCCGTCGACCACACCCTCATCTTTTCCCTGCTAAAATTGTATGACTTATTTTCTAAGTTATTTCCGATGGATCCTTTGTGTATCCAAAGTCTGACCTTTGCTTGAAACCATGTCAATGCTATCTCGAAGCATGTTTGTGGTAATCCGATCTCCAATGAGAACATTTGAAGCACGATACTAAATTTTCTTTATCAATTATCCAAACACCGTTGTATGGGTAATGTCATGAAAATTTCTTTACCTTTACCTAATTGGTTATCTACTTACTATCCTGTCATGGATATCATCCTCTGCTTGTCCTTGGGGATGATATACCCCTGATAATTGTGTTTAAACACATTTTCCTTTCCATTGTTCTGATTAATATACTAATCATATTTTCCTTTCCATTCTTCTGTTTAACCTTTCCGGTAAACTAACTTATCTCAGTAGAGATAATTTCCTGCTTAGGTAAGCACCTCAATGTACAACTCTGTTAGTAAAGACCCTGTTACTATTGTTGATGACATTCCGGTAGCCACCGATGGACGAGAACTTTGCCTAATGGCCCGCCTCGTTCAACGAGCAGGAAAATGGTTCTCTTCATCCCTCGCCCTTGGTACCGACGTTGTTGCCGACATAACTGACAGGCTACCCTTTGACATGCCTTGCTATCATGACCATGCAAGATGTCATCGCTCCTTCTATTTTAACCCACATGGTGGGCCCATGACCCACAGTTCCACAGGATCGGAACCTGACTCTCATGTATATCCTTTATTCCGAGGTATCATTTGCTCTTGGCTTTGTGTGTTGTCACGAGCCACCGTCCGAGAGATGACCTATTACCGATGCTCTGAACCCCCTTCTCACACTCTGTTCAGGTATCGATCGTTTGTCCATTCGCTTGAAACTTCCTATTGTACCTTCATTTTTTGCTCTCGTTGTTTTCTTAAGTTTCAACTCGAGAGATGCCTCTATGCCACGTTCACTGCCATAGTCCCCGCATACCTATCTTATGTTGAGCTCCGTCCTTCCTGAGTCTTTTTCCTTACTGCATCTCTTAAATCTCGGGACGAGATTTCTTGTAGTGGAGGAGATTTGTAACACCCCCAGTATCATGCTACAATAATCCCCCCTAATAATGCCTTGTCATCATGCTTCCTAAGCCAAAATGCCACTTGTCCAAAAATCAAGTCCAATTCAATTCAAATTGCAAGCCAATTATTTGCATCGTCAAATGAGCCAGAAAAATAGTTCACACTATGGCAAATATTCTCTAAGTATTTGTCATGATGAAACCTACCTCTGTTGGATTCCAAAAATGCTCCTGGAAGTTATTTGAGTGGTCCAACAACAATTAAATTGGCCTTTTCAATTTCTAAAATTTCTTAAACTTTTCCAAATGCTCAAAACAATTTTGTGCAACTTCACAATATTGCAAAGTATTTATTGTGGCATGTGGCACATTTTACAAGAGTCATATGGTGCTTGGAATAAATGCAAAATAGTAAGCTATCCTTTTAATAAAAATAATAATAAAAGTTTTTTAAAAAAAGAAAAGAAGAGGAACCCCCCTCTATGCATGGGCCTTAGCCACTTGGTAGGCCCAGTCGGCCAGCCGGCCGGCCCACCTACCTCAACCGACCGGCCCAACCCCCCTAGGTCGTCTCCCTCCCTCCCTGTTCGACCGACCAAGGGGAGGGGCTCCAGCTCGTCGCCGTCCGACCACCTCGCCGTTCCGCGCCGCTACAGGCCCCGGAGGGGATAAGAGGACGCCCCGACGCCCTCCTCCCTCCCTTGACGAACCCTAGCCCCACTCACTCTTCCCCATACCCTCTCTCTTTTGACTTGGAGCTCGTCCGAGCTCGTGGTCGCCATGGCCGCCGTCGATCCCGTGGCTACCGTCCTCCCCGCGCCCCGCCAAGTGTTCCAGAAGCTCCGTAGTGAGCATCTTCGTCGACCACGCCTTCGAGCTTGAGCCGGAGACCTCCACCTCAACCGGATCAAGGTCGTCTTCAACCTCTGCCCCGCCGCTCGCCGTCTTCGATTCGGCCTCACCAGAGCCACCTTGAGCCCTCTGCCATCACCTACTGCCCTGTTGTGAGCACCGCTTCCCTTCCCCCTCTCCCCGTGCTCTCCTAGGTAGCCGTAGCTCGCCTCCGTCGCACACGTGCTCCCGCCGCCACGGTCAAGCTCGCCCCCGCGGCCCCCGTGGCCACAGCCCTCGTCTGAGATCGCTGTTGTGCCCAGAACGCTCGCAGGAGCCGGTGGCAACCACCAGCGCCCCCTCTCGTGCATCCTAGTACCAGCTCTGACCTGCCCGTGCTTTGGTCGTCACCTGGGCTCATCGCCGACGCCGTCTCCGGCGGCCCCAACTCCGGCCGGCAGCACCACTCGACGCGGCATCGAGTCCCGGTTCGAATGTGACCCCCCGCGTCAATTTTGGTGGCCTGTAGCCAAATCCCGCGGCCTCCCATGCACCGCCGCCGCGTTTGTGGCCGTCGGCGGCTAAACGCCGACGCCGCTGATGTGGCTGGCCCTGGGGCCACCCCTCGGTCGCAGACCTGTGGGCCCCGGGGGCCCGGTTGTCCTGTTGACTTCGGTCACCTGCTGACTGGGCAGGCCCCTGCCACTGACGTGCGGGCCCCACCGCTTATTCCTATAACTAAAATGTTTTAATAATTAAAACTAATTACTTTAGCTAACTAGTCTATGACAGGTGGGGTCCAGTAGCTAATTAACCTAGATTTGTTAGTTTAATGCATTGTTAGACTAACAGAGGCTGACATGTGGGTCCCACTGGACCCACAGGTCAGGTTTGACCTGGTCAGCGAGTCTGTTGACTACTGACATCATCAACACATCATGTTGACATCATATTTTCTTTTCTGTTATTTTAAATAATTCCAGAATATGTTTAAAACTTTGAAAAATCATAGAAAATTAACCGTAGCTCGGATCGAAACACTTTATATATGAAAGTTGCTCAGAACGACGAGACGAACCTGAATACACTTCCCGCATACCTGTCAGATGCCTCTAACTATATGAACATGGAACTTTCCCCCTCCGGTCATCTGTCTGACATAGGTCCGGAACCGGGAAAACATTCTCGGTTGTTTTCCCCCTTCACCTTTATCGTGTAGCCATACGTTAGGTGACACCCGTCACATCTTATTTCCATGTTATGCTTTGTGGTGCTATGTTGCTTTATATTTACTGTTTCTTCCCCCTCTTCTCTCTGGTAGACCCCGAAACCGATGCCGCCCCTGTGATCGACTACGTCGATGACGACTCCTCCTTGCCAGAGCAACCAGGCAAGCAAACCCCCTTGAGCATTCCGATATTGCCCATTTCTTTCCCTCGCATGCTTGCATTAGAACTGCTACTGCTTTATGTATGATCCTACTCTAATGCATAGCCTGTTTCTGTTACCTGCTTTCATACCTTACATGTTTATCGTAAAACTGCTTAGTATAGGTTGGTTAGAGATCCAGCAGTGACCCCACCTTGTCCCAGTTGCCTCGCTTTATGTTCGATGACTCGATCAACATGATCAACGTCCAGGCCCCGACACCGCACATCACCCCCCCTAGTTGTACGACTCTGCAGAGTTACCGTCGAGTGCCGAGGGTGGAACCTCTTACATCACTCCTGATGAGACCTCTATAGTGTAGCTATTCGGTCGTGGTCATCGAGGGTGATTTCCTCCTTAACCACTTTCGATACGGCTCTGTCGTGCAACCCCTCAAGTGTGAACCTCGAGGGTGGATCCTCTTACGTTCACCTTGATGACAACATTGAGTGGAATTCACCGGGGGTGATTCCTCGGGTTTTCCCCTTGGTGTTAGACACACAGTTACTATGGTTACTATGACTTTGCACTGAGCCATGTTACTAAAGACGGGTCGGCCCTGAGGGGTGCCTGCGCAAGCTTAATAGTGAGTGATGTGGAGTCAGGTTGACCTGGAAGGTGCCTGCGAGATACTTACGAGGCGTGGCCGGGCATTCTTAGCCCTTGCCGCAAGTACTCGAGACGGGGCGACGGGGTCACATCTTTTGTGAGACTCTGCTTGTTACCGCGCGTTCCTAATCCACTATGATTTGGATATTTGATCCGAGGGGCCTTTGGTCTAATAGCACTAACCATCACGTGGGCATAGTATGGGCGTTTTGCGTCGTATACATCAGCCGAAGCTTAATAGACGTCAGCAACTGAGCGGCACACGTCGGGTTGGAATGGTAAGCACCTGCCTTTTGAAGGAGGTAGCTAGGTCTGCTCACCGGGCACGTACCAACATGTAGGAGTTCCCGGGGAGATGGCCCATGACCCCTGGGCACATAGGTTTAGTCTGGCATGCTGACCTCTCTATTAAGCCTAGGTCGGGTTGCGGCGTATTGTTTGGCTGAGGCTGGGCATGACCCAGGAAAGTGTGTCCGTCCGGAGTTAATCGAGCGTGGTGGGTAAGTTGGTGCACCCTTGCAGGGAAGAAAACATCTATCGATAGCCTGTCCTATGGTAGCGGACACTTGGAGTTGTATCCCGATCGATACAACTAGAACTGGATACTTGTGATGAGAAATGAATGGATATGAGAAATGGTAGTATGGCTCTGGGATTGCTTTCTCGCAGGGAGTCGAGAAAGGATCTCTGGCCGAGGTTGATACTCTACTACTTTACTTTATGCTACTCTTATCTCTTCTGTTGCTGCAAGATGCTTGGAGCTACTTGAAGATGCTGGTCTTCGATAGGCTAGGCTTTCCCCTTTCTCTTCTGGCATTCTGCAGTTTAGCCCACAGATACAACCATTTGTTTGATACAGATGCATACTTAGTTTAGATCTGATGTAAGTCTTGCGAGTACTTTGGATGAGTACTCACGGTTGCTTTGCTACCTCCTTTTCCCCTATACCCGATTGTTGCGACCAGATGATGGATCCCGGGAGCCAGACGACACCACTGATGACTACTGCTACCCCAAGATGCCTACTACTACGTGACGGCCGCTGACGACTTGGAGTAGTTAGGAGGCTCCCAGGCAGGAGGCCTTGCCTTTTCGATTGATGTTGTTTTTGTGCTAGCCTTCTTAAGGCAAACTTGTTTAACTCATGTCTGTACTCAGATAATGTTGCTTCCGTTGACTCTTGTGTATTCGAGCCTATGTATTCGAGCCCTCGAGGCCCCTGGCTTGTAATATAAAGCTTGTATTATTTTAGTTTGTGTCTAGAGTTGTGTTGTGATATCTTCCCGTGAGTCCTTGATCTTGATCGTACACATTTGTGTGTATGATTAGTGTACAGTCAAATCGGGGGCGTCACACTATTCCACCGATGACCTCTGTCCAACTAGAGGCATCGGACAATCTGCTGGAAGCGCTGCGAGGCGCCTCCATTGTGGATGAGCACCGTGTCCTTATGAGTACGGTGACCGAAAAGGTCCAGTCCGCCAAAAGCGGACTGAACAAGGCCTGCACGAGCCTTCTAACAGGCTTTGAGGTAATAATTGTAGAAAAAAATCACAATGTGGACAGTAGCCCCTGATGCTCTATTCGGTGTCCGGAACAGAAAAGCCGAATAGTGGATCAAATTAATTTCCGCAGGAGTCTAACATAATATGTCTATGTGACTAAGCAGGCGTCGCTGCTGGCTGCTGCCGCTCACACTGCAGAGGTCTCCGGACTAAAGCAGAACCTGGAGTGGGCCAAGAAAGAGCTCGGCCTCGTGAAGAAGCAGCTGGAGGACAACAAAGGTATGCAGTAACATGCGTGTATGTTTAGGAAGGATGAATGGTTCGTGCTGACTAAAGTGCCATGAACTTTATTAGGGGCCACGGCCGAGGTGGCGGCCCTCAAGAAGGCATTAGAGAAGGCCCAGGACAAAGCGACCAAGTTACGCACCGCGCACGAGAAGCATGAGGCCAGGGTCGGCGAGGTTCAGCAAGAGCTCCAGGACACCGTCAAGAAGTGCGAGTCCTTGGAGCGTGATTCTAAGACGCAAGCGTCCGAACTTGCGAAGGCCCTCCAGAGTGTGCAGGAGGCTTGAGCCGAAGCCCAGAGCGCCCTTCAGGAAATCCAGGCAGCCCGAAAGATCGCGGCGGGTAAGGCTTTCATGATGCAAATCAAGTCTATGAAGGAAGCGTTCCTTTTACTTACCCAAATTTGGAGCTCTCCAGGGGCGTTTACGGATTTGTCGCGTAGCGTATCAGACGATGTCGAGTTCTATCGAGCCAAGGAAGGGAGTTCTACGGAGAAGCTATTCTGGTCTCAATGTCTTGGACCCGAACATCTGGTGTCCTTCAGCGACCAGCTGAAACAGCTGGTCGAGCTGCACAAGGCGGCCGAGCTAGCCATGAAAGAGCTGATAGTCCGACTATGGCATGCCGCGCTGATACCTAGCAGCTACTTCGGACTTGTGAAGCGGCTTGTTGATGCATGCCCCCGGCTTGAGGTTATAAAGCGGTCGGTCTGTATCGAAGGTGCACGGATGGTCTTTGCCCGTGTCAAAACGCACTAGGCGAAGATGGATGCCAAGAAGCTAATGACCGAGGGGCCGCCTGACGCCAAGGAGCATCACCGGCCCGAGTTGTATTTTGATGGTGTCCTGGAGGGATCCCGCATTGTTGTGGATCACTGTGTTAAAGACATTATCTTTGAATGAATGTATGCGAGCTCCCTCTGCCTTGTATGATGAAACAAGGAGTTTATGCAATATAATGCTTATTATGTTTTTAAATTTTTACTTCCTGTGCGGCCGTGTTGTATGAAATCTAAGGATTAACCAGTCATCGGCTTCTGCCCCCATGTAGGTAGTACGGGGGTGTTCGGGATGGAATCTAAACAATCTTGATCCAATTAGATGGTCCTTGAAGGAGTTGTTTAGCGCAAAGAACCAGGCAACCAGACTATGTTGCTGTAACGCCCTCACTTAGCCATAGGAGTGCGACAATAAAAAAATGGGCGCAGCCCCTAGTATCCGAACTAGAGTGCTATAGGCATCTGATCGAGAAGTACCAATCCTTCGCGTAATGCGGAAAAAATCTCCAACGATTTGCAACCTCCGAACAGCTGACCGGCTCTCGACGCATCATGACAGTTAGTTTTCGACTTTCTCTACTGAGGTGCTCCTTTGGATAAACCAAGGCACAATCGCAGTAGTTCTCCCTTTACTACCTTAGCCGATATAGCGGAACGTAAGATAGCAAGCACAGGAGCCGGGCAACCCAACTATTGACCAAAGACATGATTCGGAGCCAATGCATATAATGATAAATTCGGGGTGTCGAACTATACTTATAAAAAGTGTTCGGACTTTTGTTGCCATAGTGTGGGGTGCTGTGCAGCCCCTGGAGAACATGAAACGTACCAAAGTGTACGGGTGCTACCTGATAGGGTTATCCGCAGGGGAGCTGGAAAAAAAGAAAATAGAAAAGGTACGAAGGTATAAAGCTAGAGTCTATAGCTCCAGCCGCAGACTGTTCTCATTGTAATTTAGTTAGTACGTGAAGGCGCATTGATACAGGTAGTGCGATAAGCAACAGGCTATTTGACATGACGAAACCAAGGGAGAGCTGCATGTGGGTCCTGAAAAAAAGGTAGAGTTATCATTAACGGAATCACCTAAAAATTCCCCCATATGTCTGTGTTTCTCGCCGTCTTGGTGTGTTTATCCTTCAAGAGGACCGATGACCAGACCACCAGATGGTGCATGTGGGATTGAGACCTGAAAAGGAAACAAGTAAAAGTGAAAGTATGTGTGTATCCGATGTCGGTTGAGCCGTACTACGGACCACAAGCTAGCTATGCCTCCGTCGATGCCCATGGGATTTTGAGTGCGTAGTTATGTATGCGCGGCATGAATGCCACCACTTGATCGGAACTGCGACAGAGGCCGGATTGCTAGTCGAGCTCCCGACGAGCCGAGCTCTCCTGCTGCAGAGTAGTTCGGACCCTCTTAACAATGTCCGTGGGCTCGGCATCCGAATTAAGGTTCTACTTGAGAAGGCCACTCTATACTTCTGCTGCTAAGGCAGCTGTGTGCTCTTCTGTACGGAGGGAGTGTTCCGTATTTCTGTTGACTATTATGAAGTGTAACGCCCCAGATGTAACTTTCCCTATTTGTACTCCAACTCTTGCCGTTTCCGGCGTTAAGTTATATTCATTTCTCGGGTTCGGGTTTTGTCTCCGTGTGTTGTTGTCTTTGTCATACATATCATATCATGTCATCATGTGCATTGCATAGTGTTGTTGTCTTTGTCATGCATCTCATATCATGTCATCATGTGCATTGCATTCGCATACGTGTTCATCTCATGCATTCGAGCATTTTCCCCGTTGTCCGTTTTGCATTCCGGCGCTTCGTTCTCCTCCGGTGGTCATTTCTAGCTTTCTTTCGTGTGTGGGGATTAACCATTTCCGGATTGGACCGAGACTTGCCAAGCGGCCTTGGTTTACTACCAGTACACCGCCTGTCAAGTTTCGTATCATTTGGACTTCGTTTGATACTCCAACGGTTAACCGGGGGACCGAAAAGGCCTCGCGTGTGTTGCAGCCCAACACCCCTCCATTTCGGCCCAAAACCCACCAAACTCTGCTCCATGTCCTAGAGCATTCGATGACAATCGCGTGGCCGAAAACCGCACCTCATTTGGACTCTCCTAGCTCCCTCTATGCCTATATATACACCCCTCCGTTTTCGGATCTTCTCCCTTCCCGAAACCCTAAAAAAATCCCCAGATCCGCCGCCGGACGTGTCCGGACGAGCCGGACAACGTCCGCCGCCCCCGCGCCCAGTCAGCAGCCGCCACGTGGCCCAGGCGAGCCCCACATCGCCGCCGCCGCCCGAGGCCCGCCCGAGCCCGCGGGAGGCCCTCCCCGGCCCATCTATCGCGCCGCCCCGCGCCCCCTTCTCCTTCCTCGCG
>NC_041384.1:146009039-146018239 GCF_002162155.2 Triticum dicoccoides | reverse complement strand
ACCGGCGACCCCGCCGCCCTCCGCTGTCCTCGCCCGCCGCCTCGTCGCCGCGCCGCCCAACACCATCGCCGGCGACCTCGGCTCCGGCCGTGAACAGTGCCGCCGCCGCCAAGGGCCGCGTGCCCCGAAACCCTAGATCTGGATCCAGAGGTTGTTTTTTTGCCAAGTCCCTAGATTTTTTGCTCCATATGCTCCTGTTCGAGGCCCCGTAAATTTGCATCCGTAGCTCCGATTTGAGCATATAGCATATCAAAATGTTCGCCTCGACGAGTACATCATTTCGTTCCATTGCATCATTTTCATGTGAGCTCATCTTGATGCCCAAAATGTTGTTAGAAGGAGGCTTGATGAGTTAATTGTCAGATCTGCTAGTTCATCTTAGACTTTTGTCATTTTTGCCATGATTAATGTGTGCATGATATGCCTGTAAGTCCTTCATATGTTTTGTTAAGGATTTTGTCTTCTTTCCAGAGGTGCAACCCATGCATTTTTAGGATGTGTGTTGTGACTTGTGCAAGCTTGCAAAGTGAGGCACCCGGTAAATCTGTTTTCAGGGACTTAGTTGGTTTCACTAAGTCTGGGATTATTTAGTTCATGATGCCATATGTTCAGCTTGTTTCCTAGTGATCCATGCCTCTTTTGAGGATGATCAGTAAGGGAGTTTTGTTAATCATGTTATGCTCTATCCATAAATGTCTTTGTTTGCAATTATGGAGCACCCTAGCTTGAGTCAATCGAGCTCTACTTTTGCTTCGTTGTGAATTTGGGCAGATCGTCAACTCGTTTGCGATTTTGCCGATGTTGTTGTGGTTGATCCGTGCATGCTATGCCATTGTTCTTGCCATGTCTAGCTCGTATTTTGTGCCTTCTTAATGAATATATGCTTGCCTTGCCGTGACTTGCACCGTAGTGAGTGCATCGAGCTCGTTTACATGCCTTCGTGAGTTATATTTCAGCATGTCTCAGTTTTCACAAAGTCTGAAAACTGATTGTGTTTTAGCTATATTCGTGTGCCCGTTAGTATATTTTGTGAACCCTTTTGGCCCCAAGTCACTTTGGGTCTTTTGTTAAGCTTGTTGAGTAGCTCCATGCCATGTTCTTACTTGTCATAAGAAGGTCATGTATCATGTTGTTTTGCTGCTCCGAAGAGGGCTTCGTGATCTGAAATTTCAGACAAGTGTTAATTTCACTAAGTCTGGAATCTGTTTTTCATTTGCGTTTTTGCCATGCTTGTTTGAACCTCATAAGGCCTTGTTCGGTTGCGGGTGAATCCGAGTGGATTGAAGGGGTTTGAGGGGGATTTAAACCTCTTCTAAGTCAAAATATGAACCAATCCCTGCCAATCCCCTCCAATCCTCTTGGGGAGAGGATTAACCGAACAAAGCCTAATGGATGAATTGGCCGTGGCTCAGTGCTAGTCTTTTGTTAGGCATCTTGTGTGCATCCCTGCCATGTATTTTTTGTCATGTTTGGTGGCTGTAGCATGTTCATCTCATTGCATTTAGATGCCTACTTGCTGTAAATTGCAGACCGGTGTCATTCTTAAAATGCTTGCCATTTCCAAACCGTAACTCCGATTCCGGCGTTCTTTATATCGTTTTCAAGTGATTTCATCTCATCTTTCCAGTGGCACCCTTGGAATTCCAAGTTGAGGCCAGGTTCATGCATTTCCTGTCATATCTTGCATTTTGCATCCCGCATCGCATCCCGCATAGCATATCATCATTTCATCATATTGCTTGGTCTTGCACGTGGTTGATTGTATCCTTGTTGCTTGTTTGTATTGTTTTGGTAGAGCCGGGAGACAAGTTCGCTACCGAGGAGCCCGTTGAGTTTGGTTGTGAGGATCCAGTCAACTCTGACAACTGTGCAGGCAAGATGATCATACCCTCGAAATCACTACTATCTTTGCTATGCTAGTTTGCTCGCTCTTGCTATGCCAATGCTACGATGCCTACCTTTTGCTTGTCAGCCTCCCAATTGCCATGTTGAACCTCTAACCCACCATGTCCTAGCAAACCGTTGATTGGCTATGTTACCGCTTTGCTCAGCCCCTCTTATAGCGTTGCTAGTTGCAGGTGAAGATTGGAGGTCGTTCCTTGTTGGAACATCATTTATTTACTTGTTGGGATATCATTATTTTGCCATGTTATCTTAATGCATCTATATACTTGGTAAAGGGTGGAAGGCTCGGCCTCTCGCCTAGTGTTTTGTTCCACTCTTGCCGCCCTAGTTCCCGTCATATCGGTGTTATATTCCCGGATTTTGTGTTCCTTACGCGGTTGGGTTATAATGGGAACCCCTTGATAGTTCGCCTTGATTAAAGCTTTTCCAGCAATGCCCAACATTGGTTTTACCATTCGCCACCTAGCCTTTTATTTCACTTGGGTTCTGCAGACTCAAGGGTCATCTTATTTTAACCCCCCCGGGCCAGTGCTCCTCTGAGTGTTGGTCCACCTGTCAGCTACCGGTGGCCACCAGGGGCAACTCTGGGCTGGCCTACCTGTACCTAAGACAATCTGAGTGTGCCCTGAGAAAGAGATATGTGCAGCTCCTATCGGGATTTGTCGGCACATTCGGGCGGTGTTGCTGGTCTTGTAATAACCTGTCGAAGTGTCTTGAGTTACCGAGATACCGAGTCTGATCAGAATGTCTTGGGAGGAGGTCTATTCCTTCGTTGACCGTGAGAGCTTGTCATGGACTAAGTTGGGACTCCCCTACAGGGATTGAACTTTCGAAAGCCGTGCCCGCGGTTATGGGCAGATGGGAATTTGTTAATGTCCGGTTGTAGATAACTTGAACTGAACTTAATTAAAATGAATCAACCGTGTGTGTTACCGTGATGGCCTCTTCTCGGCGAAGTCCGGGAGGTGGACACGGTGTTGGAGTAATGTTTGCGCAGGTTGCTCTCTAGTTTCTCGCTCGCGCTTTGCCTCCTCTTCTCGCTCTCTTTTGCGAATAAGTTAGCCACCACATATGCTAGTCGCTTGCTGCAGGTCCACATATATTTTTCTTACCCTTCCTACAAGCTTAAATAGTCTTGATCGCGAGGGTGCGAGATTGCTGAGTCCATGTGGCTCACAGATACTATAACTCCAGATGCAGGTCCAGGTGATTCCGCTCCAGGTGACGAGTACGAGCTCAAGTGGGAGTTCGACGAGGACTCTCAGCGTTACCACGTTTCCTTTCCTGATGATCAGTAGTGGTGCCCAGTTGGGGGTGATTGGGACCGTGTCGCATGTTGGGTTCTCTTCTATTTTGGCACCGTAGTCGGGCCATGAGTGTTTTGGATGATGTAATGTTATTTATGTTCTTGATTGACGTGGCGAGTGTAAGCCAACTATGTTCTTCCCTTTATTATTCATATTACATGGGATGTTGTGAAGATTGCCTAACTTGCGACATATGCCTTCAATGCGATTATGTCTCTAAGTCGTGCCTCGACACGTGGGAGCTATACTCGCATCGAGGGTGTTACAAGTTGGTATTAGAGCCTTCCCCGACCTTAGGAGCCCCATTGCTTGATCGTTTTTAGCAGCCGAGTTGTGTCTAGAAAAATGTTTTGAGTCATTTAAGAATTATATATCGGAGAGCTTAGGAATTCTTTTTACTTCCCAGTCTCCTCATCGCTCTGGTAAGGCATCCTGATGTAGAGTTTTGACTCTTCTCTTCTCAAATTTCACTAAAAAAAATTTAGGATCACGCGAGTATCTTGGAATCGTTCCGATGGCTTATGATTAGAACATTGTCTTGGTGCCTCCTGTCAGGGGTTTAGTGGAAGTGTCCCGGGGAGTTGAGCTCTGAGGTGTTGTCATCATAATTTTATCGTTGCAATTCTGGAATACTTGAGATATGTTCGCCGACATCGAAAATCTCTTTTATGCAGTTCGTTGGTGAGATAACCTCGACGCCACCCAGTACTGGGGCGGGAGTTCGGGAGTATCGCCATAACTTGCATAACGGATGCTTTTCGAAGGTTGAGGTAGATGGTTTCCGAAGTTTTCTTGGTTATGTGTTGAAGGATGGATACACCTGGATGTAGGATTTGCTAGTTTGGGTGAGATATTATTCTTCCCCTGTATCCCCAACACCTGATTGCATAACCGGAAAAGTTCGGGAGTTTCATAGGTGGGAATTCTAGTAGCTCTAGTTCTTCTTCCACGGATATTGGTTTGAGATTGGGATTTCTTACCGATTATTCGTTCTTGATCCGTACCTTGTTGATTTATTTCTCTACCTTAATTCTACGTGGCTTCTCAATTTATGGATATGTGACCATTTCAAGAGGAATGCATATGTTCATTTTGTTCGGATGTGAAGACTATATGTTGCAATTTTCATTCCGTTGGATTCAGCTTCAATAATTATCTGTCAATGTGCTAATGGTGGTCAACCTCTTCAGGATGGCTCCTCCAACGCCCACGACTCCGAATCCTGATCCGCCACCACCTCCACCTCCTCCAGAGGCATGGCAAGCTGTGATGGCCGCAACCAATGCAAACACTCAGCTGATCATGCAAATTCTTCAAGAGCGCAATCAAGGCAGTCAAGGGAATCAAGGCAGCAATCAGAGTCACTTTGCTACACTCAACCAGTTCCTTGCTAACGGGCCAAAGACTTTCAGCAATTGTGTTGAGGCAACCGATGCTGACGATTGGCTTGTGGATCTGTGAAAGCATTTCGAGTGCAGCAACGTCAGGCCTGAGGACTTTGTCAAGTTCGCTTCCTTCCAACTCAAAGATCAAGCTGCAGAATGGTTCCAGCAGTACAGGGACTCCAGAGGTGGACGTCTGATCACTTGGGATGATTTCCGTCGAGATTTCCGAGCTCATCATATTCCCCAGAGCGTGGTTGAATGCAAGCGTGAGGAATTCCACAATCTGAAGCAAGGCTCTTTGTCTGTCTATGACTACAACAAGTTGTTCCAGAAGCTTGCCCGCTTTGCCAAGCAGGATGTGCCTGATGAGAAGAGCATGATATACCAGTTCAGGGGTGGTCTCAGAGAAGATATTCAGCTTGCTCTTGTTCTCTTTGAGCCCTTGAGGTACGATGAGTTCTACAACATGGCACTGAAGCAAGAGGCTGCTCAGTTGAGGTGTGATGCTTCCAAGAAGCGAGTCAGAGATGTTACTCCTTCTTCCTCTACTCAAGTGGCCAAGCAGCAGAAGTTTTGGCTTCCTCCTCCTCCGTTCCGTCAGCCGTATCAGCAGAAGAGCAAAGGTGGCAGTGGTTCTTCCCACCCTCCCAACCCCGGCTTTCAGAACAAGACTTCGTCTCAAGCTCCAAGATCGAGTGCTTCGTATCACCGTCCGCTTTCAGAGGTCACGTGCAACAAGTGCCAACAGAAGGGTCACTATGCCAACAAGTGTCTCAACCAGAGGCGTCTTCCTCCTCCTCCTCCTGTCAGATCAGCAAGTACAGCTGTGGTCAAGCATAACCCCAAGCATGCCAAGGTCAATTTTATGAATGCAGCTCAGGCAGAGGACTCGTCAGATGTAATCATGGGTAACCTTCCTGTTAATGATATTCCAGCTAAACTTCTTTTTGACACGGGTGCATCGCATTGTTTCATCTCGAGACCGTTTTCATCTAAGCATGGTTTTCCTTTGCAAATTTTGCCTAGTCCTTTAGCATTTGTCTCTCCCGGTAAGCGCATGCAGGCTAACTCCATAGTTCCGGATGTTTCTATCACTTTGGGTGACTACAAGTTTCTATCTTCTCCAACGGTTCTCGGTGAATCAGATATTGATCTTATTCTCGGGATGGATTGGCTTTCTAAGCACAAGGCTCAGCTTGATTGTGCAGCCAGGCAGATTCAATTGACTCATTCGTCTGAGGATGTAATTGTCTTTGCCGCTCGGGATAATACCATCCGTCTGTTTTCTCTCAATGAGAAGGGTGAATTGGACGCTATTTCACAAATTCCAGTCATTTGTGAATATCAAGACGTCTTTCCAGAAGAGCTCCCAGGAATGCCTCCGCACCGGCCAGTTGAATTCGTTATTGATCTTGAGCCTGGCACGGAACCTGTGTGCAAACGTCCTTACAAGCTCGGACCTGAAGAGTTGAAAGAGCTGAAGAAGCAACTTGATGAGAAAGAAAGAATGGGTCTCATCAGGGCCTAGTTCTTCTCCGTGGGGTTGTGGTGTTCTTTTTGTGAAGAAGAAGGATGGAACGGACCGACTTTGTGTTGATTACCGTCCAGTGAACAAGAAGACCATCAAAAACAAATACCCACTTCCCAACATCAATGAGCTGTTCAAACAACTCAAAGGTGCCCGAGTATTCTCCAAGCTTGATCTCCGTATGGGTTATCACCAGATTCGCATTCGTGAAGAAGATATTCCCAAGACAGCTTTCAGAACAAGCTTTGGTTCATATGAATACACTATCATGTCTTTTGGCCTCGCCAACGCTCCTCCGACGTTCTCTCGCATGATGAACTTCATCTTCAACGCCTACACCAGTGACTTCGTTTTGGTCTATCTCGACGACATTCTGGTTTTCTCGAAGAACAAGGAAGATCATGCCAAGCACTTGCGGTTGGTTCTTGATAAGCTCAGGGAACATCAGTTCTACGCCAAGTTCTCCAAGTGCGAATTTTGGCTCGATGAGGTTCTTTATCTTGGTCATATCATCTCTGCCAAGGGCATTTCCGTGAATCCTGAGAAGGTGTCTGCAATTATGAATTGGGAACCTCCTCAGAACGTGAAGCAACTCCGCAGTTTTCTCGGTCTCGCAAGCTATTGCCGAAGATTCGTTGAAAACTTTTCTAAGATCGCGAAGCCTCTCTCAAATCTTCTTCAGAAGCACGTCAAGTACTTTTGGTCTCCGGAGTGTGATATTGCTTTCAACGCTTTGAAAGAGAAATTGATCACTGCTCCAGTTTTGACTCCACCTGATGAATCCAAGCCGTACGAGGTCTTTTGTGATGCCTCTCTCCAAGGTCTTGGCGCAGTATTGATGCAAGAGAAGAAAGTTGTTGCTTATACATCTCGCCAGTTGAAGCCTAATGAGAAGAACCACCCCACTCATGATCTCGAGTTGGCGGCAGTTGTGCATGCTCTGTTGACTTGGAGACATCTTCTATTGGGAAGAAAAGTGGACATTTTCACTGATCACAAGAGTCTCAAGTACATCTTCACTCAGCCTAATCTCAACCTCAGGCAAACTCGATGGGTCGAAATGATTCAAGAGTATAATCCGAGTATCGAGTATACTCCAGGCAAGGCCAATGTGCTTGCTGACGCTTTGAGCAGAAAGGCTTACTGCAACAGTCTGATTCTTAAGCCTTATCAACCCGAGCTTTGTGAAGCTTTCTGCAAACTTAATCTGCAAGTTGTTCCTCAAGGTTTCCTCGCCAACCTTCAAGTCTCTCCTACCTTAGAAGACCAGATTCGCCAAGCCCAGCTTCTTGATGCTATGGTGAAAAAGGTGAAGATTGGGATTGCCAAGAGTCAGTCCAAGTACAAGTGCTACCGCCTTGATGACAAGGACACTCTCTTCTTCGAGGATCGTATTGTTGTGCCCAAAGGTGAACTTCGTACAGTGATCATGAACGAGGCTCACAATTATCTCCTCTCCATCCACCCTGGGAGCACGAAGATGTATCAGGACCTTAAGCAAGCTTATTGGTGGACTCGAATGAAGCGCGAGATCGCTCAATTCGTGAATGAATGTGATGTCTGCAGAAGAGTGAAGGCAGAACACCAAAGGCCAGCTGGTCTCCTCCAACCTCTTGCCATTCCAGAATGGAAGTTTGACCACTTTGAAATGGACTTCGTGACTGGGTTTCCAAAGTCCAAGCATGGCAATGATGCTATATTTGTTGTCATCGACAAGCTCACCAAAGTGGCTCATTTTCTGCCTATCAAAGAGTCGATCACTGCAGCTCAATTGGCGGAACTCTATACCTCTCGCATTGTCTCTCTGCACGGTATTCCTCAAGTGATATCTTCAGACCGTGGCAGCATCTTTACCTCGAAATTTTGGGATTCTTTTCAGAAGGCCATGGGCACTAACATCCGCTTCAGCACAGCTTTCCATCCTCAAACAAGCGGTCAAGTCGAGCGTGTCAACCAGATTCTTGAAGATATGCTCAGGGCTTGTGTGATCTCCTTCGGCATGAAGTGGGAGGATTGTCTTCCTTATGCTAAATTCTCCTACAACAATAGTTTTCAAGCAAGTTCGGGCAAGGCCCCATTTGAAATTCTGTATGGCAGGAAGTGCCGTACCCCTCTCAACTGGTCTGAAACCGGTGAACGTCAGCTTTTGGGTAATGACTTAATCACAGAAGCAGAAGAAATGTGCAAAGTCATTCGTGATAACCTCAAAGCAGCCCAATCCCGCAGAAGAGCTACTATGATAGTAAGCACCGTGATTTGGCTTTCGAGATCGGTGATCATGTTTACCTCCGCGTCTCTCCTATGAAAGGTACTCGTCGCTTCGGTATCAAAGGGAAGCTTGCCCCTAGATACGTGGGACCTTTCAAGATTGTCAGCAAGAGAGGCGACCTCGCCTATCAACTCGAGCTTCCTTCAACTTTGCAAATGTTCATGATGTGTTCCATGTCTCTCAACTCCGAAAGTGCTTCAAGACTCCTGACCGCACCGTCAACTTCGAGGACATTGAGCTCCAAGAAGATCTCTCTTATCGTGAGCACCCAGTTGCTATTCTTGAAGAGACTGAACGCAAGACTCGCAACAAGTCAATCAAATTTCTCAAAGTCAAGTGGTCACACCATTCCGACCGTGAAGCTACCTGGGAACGCGAGGATCACCTCCGTTCTGAATACTCCAACGGTTAACCGGGGGACCGAAAAGGCCTCGCGTGTGTTGCAGCCCAACACCCCTCCATTTTGGCCCAAAACCCACCAAACTCTGCTCCATGTCCTAGAGCGTTCGATCACGATCGCGTGGCCGAAAACCGCACCTCATTTGAACTCTCCTAGCTCCCTCTATGCCTATATATACACCCCTCCGTTTTAGGATCTTCTCCCTTCCCGAAACCCTAAAAAAATCCCCACATCCGCCGCCGGACGTGTCTGGACGAGCCGGACAATGTCCGCTGCCCCCGCGCCCAGTCAGCAGCCGCCACATGGCCCGGGCGAGCCCCACATCGCCGCCGCCGCCCGAGGCCCGCCCGAGCCCGCGGGAGGCCCTCCCCGGCCCATCCACCGCGTCGCCCCGCGCCCCCTTCTC
>NC_041384.1:145963164-146008409 GCF_002162155.2 Triticum dicoccoides | reverse complement strand
GCCCCGCGGCCGGGACCGGCGACCCCGCCGCCCTCCGCCGTCCTCGCCCGCCGCCTCGTCGCCGCGCCGCCCAACACCATCGCCGGCGACCTCGGCTTCGGCCGTGAACAGTGCCGCCGCCGCCTCAGGCCGCGTGCCCCGAAACCCTAGATCTGGATCCAGAGGTTGTTTTTTTTGCTAAGTCCCTAGATTTTTTACTCCATATGCTCCTGTTCGAGACCCCGTAACTTTGCATCCGTAGCTCCGATTTGAGCATATAGCATATCAAAATGTTCGCCTCGACGAGTACATCATTTCATGTATCAGTTTTCACAAAGTCTGAAAACTGATTGTGTTTTAGCTATGTTCGTGTGCCCGTTAGTATATTTTGTGAACCCTTTTGGCCCCAAGTCACTTTGGGTCTTTTGTTAAGCTTGTTGAGTAGCTCCATGCCATGTTCTTACTTGTCATAAGCAGGTCATGTATCATGTTGTTTTGCTACTCCGAAGAGGGCTTCGTGATCTGAAATTTCAGACAAGTGTTAATTTCACTAAGTCTGAAATCTGTTTTGCATTTGCGTTTTTGCCATGCCTGTTTGAACCTCATAATGGATGAATTGGCCGTGGCTCAGTGCTAGTCTTTTGTTAAGCATCTTGTGTGCATCCCTTCCATGTATTTTGTTGTCATGTTTGGTGGCTGTAGCATGTTCATCTCATTGCATTTAGATGCCTACTTGCTGTAAATTGCAGACCGGTGTCATTCTTAAAATGCTTGCCATTTCCAAACCGTAACTCCGATTCCGGCGTTCTTTATATCGTTTTCAAGCGATTTCATCTCATCTTTCCAGTGGCACCCTTGGAATTCCAAGTTGAGGCCAGGTTCATGCATTTCCTGTCATATCTTGCATTTTGCTTCCCGCATCGCATCCCGCATAGCATATCATCATTTCATCATATTGCTTGGTCTTGCACGTGGTTGATTGTATCCTTGTTGCTTGTTTGTCTTGTTTGGGTAGAGCCGGGAGATGAGTTAGCTACCGAGGAGCTCGTTGAGTTTGCTTGTGAGGATCCAGTCAACTCTGACAACTATGCAGGCAAGATGATCATACCCTCGAAATCACTACTATCTTTGCTATGCTAGTTTGCTCGCTCTTGCTATGCCAATGCTACGATGCCTACCTTTTGCTTGTCAGCCTCCCAATTGCCATGTTGAACCTCTAACCCACCATGTCCTAGCAAACCGTTGATTGGCTATGTTACCGCTTTGCTCAGCCCCTCTTATAGCGTTGCTAGTTGCAGGTGAAGATTGGAGGCCGTTCCTTGTTGGAACATCATTTATTTACTTGTTGGGATATCATTATTTTGCCATGCTATCTTAATGCATCTATATACTTGGTAAAGGGTGGAAGGCTCGGCCTCTCGCCTAGTGTTTTGTTCCACTCTTGCCACCCTAGTTCCCGTCATATCGGTGTTATGTTCCCGGATTTTGCGTTCCTTACGCGGTTGGGTTATAATGGGAACCCCTTGATAGTTCGCCTTGATTAAAGCTTTTCCAGCAATGCCCAACATTGGTTTTACCATTCGCCACCTAGCCTTTTCTTTCCCTTGGGTTCTGCAGACTCAAGGGTCATCTTATTTTAACCCCCCCGGGCCAGTGCTCCTCTGAGTGTTGGTCCACCTGTCAGCTACCGGTGGCCACCAGGGGCAACTCTGGGCTGGCCTACCCGTACCTAAGACAATCTGAGTGTGCCCTGAGAAAGAGATATGTGCAGATCCTATTGGGATTTGTCGACACATTCGGGCGGTGTTGCTGGTCTTGTTTTAACCTATCGAAGTGTCTTGAGTTACCGAGATACCGAGTCTGATCGAAATGTCTTGGGAGGAGGTCTATTCCTTCGTTGACCGTGAGAGCTTGTCATGGGCTAAGTTGGGACTCCCCTGCAGGGATTGAACTTTCGAAAGCCGTGCCCGCGGTTATGGGCAGATGGGAATTTGTTAATGTCCGGTTGTAGATAACTTGAACTGAACTTAATTAAAATGAATCAACCGTGTGTGTTACCGTGATGGCCTCTTCTCGGCGAAGTCCGGGAGGTGGACACGGTGTTGGAGTAATGTTTGCGCAGGTTGCTCTCTAGTTTCTCGCTCGCGCTTTTCCTCCTCTTCTCGCTCTCTTTTGCGAATAAGTTAGCCACCACATATGCTAGTCGCTTGCTGCAGCTCCACATATATTTGTCTTACCCTTCCTACAAGCTTAAATAGTCTTGATCACGAGGGTGCGAGATTGCTGAGTCCCTGTGGCTCACAGATACTATAACTCCAGATGCAGGTCCAGGTGATTCCGCTCCAGGTGACGAGTACGAGCTCAAGTGGGAGTTCGACGAGGACTCTCAGCATTACCACGTTTCCTTTCCCGATGATCAGTAGTGGTGCCCAGTTGGGGGTGATTGGGACCGTGTCGCATGTTGGGTTCTCTTCTATTTTGGCACCGTAGTCGGGCCATGAGTATTTTGGATGATGTAATGTTATTTATGTTCTTGATTGACGTGGAGAGTGTAAGCCAACTATGTTCTTCCCTTTATTAATCATATTACATGGGATGTTGTGAAGATTGCCTAACTTGCGACATATGCCTTCAATGCGATTATGTCTCTAAGTCGTGCCTCGACACGTGGGAGCTATAGTCGCATCGAGGGTGTTACATGAAGCCACGTGGACTGGGCATCTTGAGCTTGAGATAAGCATAGTGCGGTACTACATTGAATCGAGCGAACGCAGTTCATCCGAGCAGTGCGTGATAGCCGCTGCGGAAAGGAACGATATCGAAGATTAACTCCTCGCTTCGGAAGTTGTCCGGAGATCCGAAGAGAACCTCTAGTGTGGTTGAGCCTGTACAGCGGGCCTCTACACCTGGTATGACTCCTTTGAAGGTAGTCCTGGTGGGCTTGATCCGAGATGGGTTAATGCCCATTTTCATGATGTATCCTAATAGAGCAGATTAAGGCTGCTACCTCCGTCCATAAGGACGCGAGTCAAGTGGAACCCATCAATTATTGGGTCTAGGACAAGTGCGGCTGAGCCACCATGACGGATACTAGTCGGATGATCCCGACGATCGAAGGTGATCGGGCATGACGACCATGGATTAAATTTTGGGGCGACTGGCTCTATCGCATAGACGTCCCTGAGCGCACGCTTGCGCTCCCTCTTGGGGATGTGGGTAGCGTATATCATGTTCACCGTTTTGACCTGAGGGGGAAACTTCTTATGTCCCCTCGTGTTCGGTTGTTGGGGCTCTTCATCATCGTCCTTGCTTTGCGATCCCTGTTCCTTGTTCTCGGCATTTAATTTGCTGGCCTGTTTAAAAACCCAGCAATCTCTATTTGTACGATTGGGTGGTTTGTCTGGGGTGCCATGAATCTGGCACGTATAATCAAGTATGTGGTCCAAGCTGGATGGGCTTGAATTGTTCTTTTGGAACGGCTTCTTTCGCTGACCGGACTTAGAGCCCCTGAATCCGGCATTGACTGACGTGTCCTCGGTGTTATCACTGTTGTTTCGATGTTTGTATCTGTTGCGTCGAGAGTTATCTTTGCTAGTTTTAGCTTCAAGGGTGTCGGCGTCGCTTGCATTGCTTTTGCTACGGGCCAACCAACTGTCCTCGCCCGCACAAAAGAGGGTCATGAGTGCCGTGAGGGCTACCATGGATTTTGGATTTTCTTGGCCAAGGTGGCGAGCAAGCCATTCATCGTGGATGCTGTGTTTGAAGGCTGATGGGGCTTCGGCATCCGGACAATCCACGATTCGGTTCTTTCTAGTTAAGATTAAGAACCTAGTCCAGAATTTCCTGGCAGACTCTCCGGGCTGTTGAACTATATGGCTTAAGTCATCAGCGTCCGGAGGTCGAACATATGTACCTTGGAAATTATCGAGGAAGGCCTCTTCCAAGTCCACCCAGCTGCCAATAGAATTTGCAGGCAGACTATTGAGCCAGTGCCGAGCTGGCCCCTTGAGTTTTAAAGGGAGGTATTTGATGGCGTGGAGGTCATCGCCGCGGGCCATATGAATGTGGAGAATAAAGTCTTCGATCCACACCGCGGGGTCCGTGGTTCCATCGTATGATTCTATATTCACGGGTTTGAACCCATCTGGGAATTCATGATCTAGGACCTCATCGATGAAGCAATGAGGGTGTGCGGCGCCTCTATATCGGGTCGTATCACGATGTAGCTCTGATGGAGTCCGTCTGAGGTTTTCAGCCCGCGCATGACTAAATTTGTCACGTCCGAATAGGTGGCTGTCGTCATGTGTCGAGGCACGTCCTCGTGATCCGTAGATTGATCTAGTATGTCCTTTATTGTTCAGGTTTTGCCGGAGGTCATATGTGTGACCGTGGCCTAATTTGCCTCTACCAATGCGCTGAGGCGGGGCTGGCTGGTGTTCGGCGTGAGTTGCTGTTTTGTCTCGACCACGTGGTGGTCGGTCAGCCGCATTGTACGATGGAGGTATGTATTTTGGTGCCTCCTCGTCAAACTGAGGTAGCAATTTGCACTTTGGGTAGCTTTTGGTTGGGCATTTGAGGCCGTATTCTTCGGTTGCTAGGACATCGGTCCATTTATCATTGAGCAGATCTTGGTCAGCTTGAAGCTATTGCTGCTTCTTTTTCAGGCTCCTTGCAGTGGCAATTAGCTGGCGCTTGAAGCACTCCTGCTCAAGAGGTTCCTCAAGCACGATGAAATCCTCGGTGCCGAGGCTCACCTTGTCCTTGGAGAGTGGAAGGTAATTATCGTCCTCCGAATCTTCATGTGTGGCCTGTTTACCGGGGCTAACCTGCCCGCCTTCCCGTTCATCTTGTTCATTAGCTGTATCGACGGGGTCTTTGTTGTCTTCGACACCTTCTGGAGTGTTATCTTCTCCTGTGTCGGTGTTGCTGTCTTTACTGCGACGTGACTTAGAGTGGCGCCGGTGACGCCGGCGCTTGGACTGTATTTCAGAAGGTTTATCCTCAGCAAGATCTTCCTTGTCCTCGCCGTTGTTCTCCTTTGGTGCATCCACCATGTATACATCATACGAGGAAGTGGCCATCTAGCGTCCGGAGAACGGCGAGTTCTGAGCCTCTTCTTCTCCGGCATCGTCGTCCATACTATCGATGTCTTCGAAGTCGTAATCAAGTTCGGAGTCGTAATCAAGTTCGGAGTCGTAATGAAGTGGGTGGCAGATCGGAAACAAGATTCTCCACCGTCAGCCCCTAGTTCGAGCCGGATATAGTTCGGTTGTGAGTCCTCCACCAAGGACAGGTTTTTTAATGAGTTTAGCACGTCGCCCAAAGGCGAGTGCTGGAAGATGTCTGTGGTGCTGAATTCGAAGATCGACAAAAGATCAAGCTCGGCGTCCGCGGGCTCACATGGTTCGGAACTTACGACCGAAGACGAGTCCGGAGTTCCGCTGACAAAAACATCGTGAGAGGTTAAGTCTATGTGCGGCTCCAACGTCGTGGAATCTGTGGCCTCCGTAGTGGGGTTGATCCTCCCATCCTTGGGTGGCACAACTTGATCCGGATCTAGGGCCAGAGTGGTTATAGGAGTAATCTCCTGGATGCGGCCAGATAACAGATTTAGGTCATGATCATCGGGGTGACCTGGAGCGGCTACCGCGGTCTCAAATCCGGCGAAGATCAAGTCTCCACGGATGTCCGCAACATAGTTCAAGCTCCCAAATCTAACCTGATGGCCAGGGGCATAGCTTTCGATCTGCTCCAGATGGCCAAATGAGTTGGCCCGTAGTGCAAAGCCGACGAACACGAAGATCTGTCCGGGGAGGAAAGTTTCTCCTTGGACAGCGTCATTATTGACGATCAAAGGGGCCATCAAACCTTTTGGCGATAGCACAGTGGAACTCTCAATGAAAGCAGCAATGTTGGTGTCAAAACCGACAGATCTCGGGTAGGGGGTCCCGAATTGTGCGTCTAAGGTCGATGGTAACAGGAGACAGGGGGACACGATGTTTATCCAAGTTCGGGCCCTCTCTATGGAGGTAATACCCTACGTCCTGCTTGATTGATATTGATGAATATGAGTATTATAAGAGTTGATCTACATCGAGATCTTAGTGGCTAAACCCTAGAGGTCTAGCTTGTATGTCTATGATAATGAATCTCCCCTATCCGGACTAAGTCCTCCGGTTTATATAGACACCGGGAGGATCTAGGGTTACATAAGGTCGGTTACAAAGAAAGGAATCTACATATTCGATGCCAAGCTTGCCTTCCACGCCAAGGAGAGTCCCATCTGGACACGGGTGCAGTCTTCGGTCTTCGTATCTTCACAGCTCATCAGTCCGGCCCATGGACAACAGTCCAGACGCCCGAGGACCCCTTAGTCCAGGACTCCCTCAATGCCCCGGAAGGCATCCCCTCTTTCGTCTTCTTCTATCTGTAACTTTACTTGAGGCTATATTTTTATTCACCACATGATATGTGTTTTGCTTGGAGCGTCTTGTATGATTTGAGTCTTTACTTTTTAGTTTACCACAATCATCCTTGTTGTACACACCTTTTGGGAGAGACACACATGAGTCGGAATTTATTAGAATACTCGATGTGCTTCACTTATATCTTTTGAGCTAGATAATTTTGCTCTAGTGCTTCACTTATATTTTTTAGAGCACGATGGTGGTTTTATTTTGAAGAAATTATTGATCTCTCATACTTCACTTATATTATTTTGAGAGTCTTTTAGAACAGCATGGTAATTTGCTTTGGCTATAAAATTTGTCCTAATATGATAGGCATTCAAGATGGGTATGATAAAAACTTTCATATAGAGTGCATTGAATACTATGATACTTGATAGATGTTTTGAGATATAAAGGTGGTAATGTTAGAGTCATGCTAGTTGGGAAATTGTGAAATTGAGAAATACTTGTGTTAAAGTTGACAAGTCCCGTAGCATGCACGTATGGTAAACGTTGTGTGGCAAATTTGAAGCATGGGGTGTTCTTTGAGTGCTTTCCTTATGAGTGGCGGTCGGGGACGAGCGATGGTCTTTTCCTACCAATCTATCCCTCTAGGGGCATGCATAGTAGTACTTTGCTTCGAGGGCTAATAAACTTTTGCAATAAGTATATGAGTTCTTTATGACTAATGTGAGTCCATGGATCATACACACTCTTACCTTTCCGCAATTTGCTAGCCTCTACGGTACCGTGCATTACCCTTTCTCACCTCGAGAGTTGGTGCAAACTTCGCCGGTGCATCCAAACCCCATGATACGGAACGCTCTATCACACATAAGCCTCCTTATATCTTCCTCAAAACAGCCACCGTACCTACCTATTATGGCATTTCCATAGCCATTCTGAGATATATTGCCATGCAACTTTCCACCGTTCCATTTATTATGACACGCTCCATCATTGTCATATTGCTTTGCATGATCATGTAGTTGACATCGTATTTGTGGCAAAGCCACTTCCATAATTCTTTCATACATGTCGCTCTTGATTCATCGCATATCCCGGTACAGCGCCGGAGGCATTCACATAGAGTCATATTTTTGTTCTAGTATCGAGTTGTAACATTGAGTTATGAGTAAATAAAAGTGTGATGATCATCATTATTAGAGCATTGTCCCATGTGAGGAAAGAAGGATGGAGACTATGAAATAATAATAAATAAAAAGAGAGGCCAAAGAAGCCCAAATAAGAAAAGAGGCCAAAGTAGCCCAAACAAAAAAAATGAGATAAAAAGAGAGAAGGGACAATGTTACTATCCTTTTTCCACACTTGTGCTTCAAAATAGCACCATGGTATTCATGATAGAGAGTTTCCTATTTTGTCACTTTCATATACTAGTGGGAATTTTTCATTATAGAACTTGGCTTGTATATTCCAATGATGGGCTTCCTCAAAATGGCCTAGGTATTCACGAGCAAGCAAGTTGGATGCACACCCATTTAGTTTCTTTTGATGAGCTTTCATACACTTATAGCTCTAGTGCATCCGTTGCATGGCAATCCCTACTCCTCGCATTGACATCAATTGATGGGCATATCCATAGCCCATTGATTAGTCGTGCCAATGTGAAACTTTCTCCTTTTTTGTCTCCTCACATAACCCCCATCATCATATGCTATTCCACCTATAGTGCTATATCCATGGCTTGCGCTCATGCATTGCGTAAGGGTTGAAAAGGCTGAAACGCGTTAAAAAGTATGAACCAATTGCTCGGCTTGTCATCAGGGTTATGCATGATGGGATCATTTTGTGTGATGAAAATGAAGCATGGCCAAACTATATGATTTTGTAGGGATAAGCTTTCTTTGGCTATGTTATTTTGATAAGACATAATTGCTTGGTGAGCATGCTTGAAGTATTACTATTTTTATGTCAATATTAAAATTTTATCTTGAATCTTTTGGATCTGAACATTCATGCCACAATAAAGAGAATTACATTGAAAATTATGTTAGGGAGCATTCCACATCAAAAATTCTGTTTTATCATTTACCTACTCGAGGACGAGCAGGAATTAAGCTTGGGGATGCTTGATACGTCTCCAACGTATCTATAATTTTTTATTGTTCCATGCTATTATATTATCTGTTTTGGATGTTTAATGGGCTTTATTATACCTTTTTATATTATTTTTGGGACTAACCTATTAACCGAAAGCCCAGTGCAAATTGCTGTTTTTTTTTGCCTATTTCAGTGTTTCGCAGAAAAGGGATATCAAACGGAATCCAAACGGAATGAAACCTTCGCGAGGATCATTTTTGAACAAACGCAATCCAGGAGACTTGGAGTGGACGTCAAGGAAGCAGCGAGGAATCCACGAGGCAGGAGGGCGCGCCCCCACCCTCGTGGGCCCCTTGCAGCTCCACTGACCTACTTCTTTCGCCTATATATACTCTTATACCGTGAAACCTTCGGGCAGAGCCGAAACACCTTTTCCACCGCCGCGGCCTTCTATACCCGTGAGATCCCATCTTGGGGCCTTTCCGGCGATCTGCCGGAGGGGGATTCGATCATGGAGGGCTTCTACATCAACACCATGGCCTCTCCGATGATGTGTGAGTAGTTTACCACAGACCTTCGGGTCCATAGTTATTAGCTAGATGGCTTCTTCTCTCTCTCTTTTGATCTCAATACAAAGTTCTCCTCGATCTTCTTGGAGATCTATTTGATGTAACTCTTTTTGCGGTGTGTTTGACGAGATCCGATGAATTGTGGGTTTATGAACTTGATTATCTATGAATATTATTTGATTCTTCTCTGAATTCTTATATGCATGATTTGATATCTTTGCAAGTCTCTTTGAATTATCGGTTTAGTTTGGCCTACTAGATTGATCTTTCTTGCAATGGGAGAAGTGCTTAGCTTTGGGTTCAATCTTGCGGTGCTCAATCCCAGTAACAGAAAGGGAAATGGCACTTGTTCTATTGTTGCCATCGAGGATAAAAAGATAGGGTTTATATCATATTGCTTGAGTTTATCCCTCTACATCATGTCATCTTGCCTAATGCGTTCCTCCGTTCTTATGAACTTAATACTCTAGATGCATGCTGGATAGCGGTCGATGTGTGGAATAATAGTAGTAGATGCAGAATCGTTTTGGTCTACTTGACACGGACGTGATGCCTATATTCATGATCATTGCCTTAGATATCATCATAACTATGCGCTTTTCTATCAATTGCTCAGCAGTAGCTTGTTCACCCACCGTAATACATGCTATCTTGAGAGAAGCCACTAGTGAAACCTATGGCCCCCGGGTCTACTTTACATCATATAAGTTTCCAATCTACAATTCTTGTTTACTATTTATTTTGCAATCTTTATTTTCCAATCTATACCACAAAAATACCAAAAATATTTTATCTTATTATCTTTATCAGATCTCACTTTTGCAAGTGGCCGTGAAGGGATTGACAACCCCTTATCGCGTTGGTTGCAAGGTTCTTATTTGTTTGTGCAGGTACTAGGCGATTTGCGTGTAGTCTCCTACTAGATTGATACTTTGGTTCTCAAAAACTAAGAGAAATACTTATGCTACTTTGCTGCATCACCCTTTCCTCTTCAAGGGAAAACCAACGCATGCTCAAGAGGTAGCAGGTACTACCGCATGCGCGTTTGCATTGACGCAAAGAGCGGTAGAACCGCCGGAGCGGTACTACCGCAAGGCATGGCTTGTCTGGCTGGGAAGGCACAGACGAATAAAAATACATCTGTGACTACTTCCGTTGAGAAACTATCTATGCAAAACTCCGACATGGTACTACCGCAAGCAGGGAGCAGTACTACCGCGTAGGGCGCGGATGTAAAAAATTACATCCACCCCTACTTCTGCTCGTGCTATTGTGCCTGGCCAAAGGCCACGGTACTACCGCACCTGTGGAGTGGTACTACCACAAGGGCTTGCGGTACTACCGCGACCACGGCCGGTACTATCGTGGGCCACTGCGGTACTACTGCTCCCTTGAGCAGTACAACCGCATGCCACAGCACAACAAACACTAGGAGTCCTTCATTTTGCAGAGACATGGATAAACGGTGGTTGCTCCAAACGTGCAAGGGAAAGGGGGTGCAAAAGGAACAGACGTGTACGTGATGATTCCACCCAAACCTTTCCAACGCGGATCCCCTCTTAATAGTACGGCTTTCCTACGACTCAAATCCACCGAAAAGAAACATAGGGAAAACTCCGTCTTCACTAGACTCCGAGGGGCAACGAATCGTCTTGTGCCTAAATCATGAGATATCAGAAAAGCTCAATGCACATGATTAGTCCGCAAATGCATTGTCATCAATCACCAAAACCACCTAGGGATAAATATGCCCTTACAATCTCCCCCTTTTTGGTGGATTGATGACAATACGGGATTTTCACATAGGGATACAAAATGAAACATAGGCAAACCCAACATGTATAAAATATAGACGGGCTCGCCCTAGATGTGTGCTCTCTAGAGAGATGCTTTGGACTGCACGACACACATACTAGGATCAACACTCCTCCTATATTTTATAGACGAGGCATATCTTGCAACAATATAACTAACACTAAGCAAGGAGGCAAGGTAATGAATATGAGCATAAAGTAATGGGCACAAGATAGCATAGGCTCACGGGCTATTAAGCATGAAAGATAATAAGATAAGCTAGAGTGCATATGTCTTACACCATATGATAGGGAACCAGGTTCATGAGCACAAACCAAACCAAAGCAAACGAGGTTCAACAGATGAAAGCAAAGCGACAAAGAGAAACAGGACACGACACAAGACTCGCAAATCCTACACTCTCTCCCCCTTTGGCATCGAGACACCAAAAAAGGCAGAGAGGACACCTATGACACAGGTGGTAGCTCAGCTGCAGTGATCACTCATCACGCTCCTCGTCGGTCTCGGCAGCGGCAATGGGTTCCTCCTCTGACTCAGTCCACTGGTAACCCTGCTTCGCCATCCAGGAAGCCTCAGGAGTGATGATCCTCTCAGACCTGCTCAACACGTGCTCGCCGAATGTCCTCAAAGATCCTCTTGTCGTGCTGACGACTCTCCTTCTGAGCAACATGGGACTTGTACTGTCCCTTGGCCTGCATGTAGAACAGAGCCTTCATCTTGTTCTTCGGCTTCTTAGCCCAAGTGGGCTCAGACGATGGAGGAGTGTATGCATCAGAACTGTCCTCATCCGCCTCCTCCTCCGCGAGCTCATCCTCATCCACATCCATCCTAGCAGCCTCTACCTCAGCCCTGGTAGTGGTGTTAGCCCACTTGTTCTTGATGCGCAGCTTGATAGGCTCATGACGAATCCAGTTGGGGGCTTCAAACTCTTCATTAGGATACATCTGCTCCCAAGTCTTTGAGATCAAGAGATGTAGGTAAGGTCCATAGATGGGCGCCTTACGGTTGAGCATGGCAAACTGCAGCTCACACCACATAATGTGTGAGACATCAGGTGGTTCCGTCTGATGGAGACGTGCCTTCTCATAGATGAGCATCATGTCCACAAGATAAGCATGCACCTTATCTTGTCACCAATGCGCGAAAAGAGGGAGTTGCGGAAGATCCGGTCCATGATTTCAAGGAATGGATTCAGCACCCAGGTCTTCTTGTCAGTGCCAAGCTTCTTTTCAACAAGGTACGACTGAAGCTTGTCCTTGCTGGCCGACTCGGGGTTGGCATGAGGACGGACACCAACGGGCGAATTAAACCCCTCATCACGAACATGTAGCAGAGCCATGAACTCCTTCCACTTAGAAGTCATCCTTTGCCCATTTGTCATCCATGTCATGGTCCGTTCCTCATCAGGATGGAAGTGGACCGACGCAAAGAACTGTGCCACAGTATCTGGGCCATAGTCCATGTGAAACGTGAGCAAGTCCTCAATGCCAAATTGCTCCACCAGGTCCAAAGCCTCACCAAAATATTCCCGGTGGTTATGCTTCCTCATGTGAACCATGTCAATCCAGTGCATGTCGACGTAGATGTTCTGCTTGGCCTTGATCACATCTAGGAAGATAAGGTTCTGTTGCTTGATCCAAAACAACTCATTCCCTCTGAAATTCTCACGGGGCTTCACATAGGGGTTGATCCTCCGGCGAGTGATAAACTCGGCTAGAGGAATCTCATCCATGCCCATTGTTGGCAACTTGGTCTTGGTGGCGGTTGACTTGGTCCTGCGTTGGGGGCACTGGAGCCCTTTGGAGCCTTCTCTGGGTTGCGCAGGCGCTTTGAGCCCGTGTCACGGCTGGGATTCGAACGACGGGCATTGGAATCGGAGCCACCACCTATGAAGTATAACAAAAACCCGAGAGAAACCGAGAAGGATTATTGCAAAGACGAGGGCCAAAACCAAATGGAACAAGCAAACACGAGATTTGGAAGGACAAAGCATCAAAGTTTGCAAATCTACGGTAGTACCGGACAGGCTCACGGAAGTAAAAAATTACAGCCACTCCAGCCGCGGTAGTACCGTGCCGGAGTGGCACGGTAGTACCACGCCTGGAGCGGAAGTAATTTTTTACTTCCGCGCCTCGGGCGGTAGTACCACTTCTGGAAGCGGTAGTACCGCGCCGAGGTTGGTTCATGGGTGAGGGTGCGGTAGTACCGCTCCAGGAGGAGCGCTAGTACCGCACGGATTTGACAGCCACATGAACAGTGGATTAGGATATGGATCCAGATCTAGATACAACCGCAACACTAGAAGGTACTACCATTGATCAAACTATACTATTGTATCATTCCAAATAGCATGTCTACTACACTAGCAATCTCCTACAATCCTCTCTTGCAAAGATTTAGCCAAAAATCACACGAACTACACATGTATATCCCCAAGACCTAGAAGCTCAAGAATGGAACAAAAAGGGAAGGACTTGGGGAAATATCGGGGTCCATGGCAAGAGGGCGAGGTGGGGAACGATCCCACCGGTCGGAATGCGAGGAGAGCGTCCGGAGACGGAGATCCGGCGAGGTCCTCTAGTGCCGTTCTTGGGTAGGAGAGAGAGAGAGAGAGAGGGTGGGGAAAAGAGATGAATGGGTATGGGGGCGTTGGAACTCCCCCTGCCCCACTCTTAACCCCCACCCGCTCGCGATGGCGCGGTAGTACCACAGGTCCTCATGGTAGTACCGCCTGGCCGGAAGTATCGCTCACTGGGTGGTAGTACCGCTCTTCCAGCAGCAGTAAAAAATTACTGCCGCGATGGAAGCGGTAGTACCGTGCCTAGGATGCATCTGTGCATGCATAGAGCAGCCTACCTCCTGCGGTAGTACCGTGGCTTGCCACGGTAGTACCATGCCCCCAAGAAAGTGAAAGTTTCGCAAACAAGAGAGGAAAACAGCCTTTGCAATGCAACCTTCAAGCAACCGAACACACAAACTCAAACACAAACTAGGCTCGAAGAAAAGAAAGGGAAAAGACAACAAGGACCAAACACGAGACACAACCTCTCCAAAGAGAGGGCGGTGGCCGGAGCCACCTATGTTTGAGTCAATTGGTATGGCACCGCGAAGAATTATCCTTGGGCCCATGACCAAAACATGTCTTTGAAGCACAAGTACCATCAAAAATGGCTAATGTGAAAGAGTTGATCAATTTATGCATAATGGGGGAGGGAGAGTTCATTGAGAGAACAACACTTCCCCTATGTACATGCCTACACCTAAACAAAATATCAAGATGAGTATGGTGGGGTGTGCAAGGGTTCAAGCCACATTGCTCGAGTCAATGATATTTAGATCATGCCTTAACTCACGAAATCTTGCTTCATCCAAGGGCTTCATGAAGATATCTGCAAGGTTATCATGAGTGTTGACATAGTTGAGCTCGATCTCCCCTCGCCTAATATGATCTCGGATGAAGTGATACCGAATCTCAATAAGCTTCGTCTTGAAGTGTTGCACCGGGTTGAGAGAAACCTTGCTGGCACTTTCATTGTCACACCAAAGAGGCACTTTGTCACAAATGACACAGTAATCCTTTAAAGTTTGCCTCGTCCATAGAAGTTGTGCACAACAACTACCGGCAGCCACATACTCCGCTTTGGTGGACGAGAGAGACACACAACTTTGCTTCTTGGAAGACCAACTCACCAAAGAGCAACTAAGGAATTGGCACCCTCCGGAAGTTGACTTCCTATCCACTTTGTCTCCCGCCCAATCAGAGTCCGAGTAGCCTACAAGGCTGAAGTTTGCTCCTCTTGGGTACCATAAGCCAAAGTTTGGGGTATGAGCCAAATATCGAAAGATTCGCTTGACCGCCATATAGTGTCTTTTTCCTTAGGTGCAGCTTGAAACCATGCACAAATTCCCACACTCAACATGATATCCGGTCTAGATGCACAAAGGTAAAGCAAGAAGCCAATCATGGAGCGATATACCTTTTGATCCACCACTTTACCATTGGGATCTATGTCAAGTTGGCATTTGACGAGCATTGGAGTTGAAGCCGGCTTGACATCACTTAGCTTGATTCTCTTGAGCATGTCTTGAGTGTATTTGGCTTGGTTGATGAAGCTTCCTTCTCTTCTTTGCTTGATTTCGAACCCGAGAAAGAACTTCAACTCTCCCATCATGGACATCTTGAACTTTGAGGTCATGAGAGCGACAAACTCCTCATTGAAAGCTTTGTTTGGAGGACCAAAGATAATATCATCAACATATAGTTGGCATACAAACAACTCCCCTTTGACCTTCTTGGTAAAAAGAGTGGGGTCGATTTTCCCAATTTCAAACCCACGATCTTGCAACAACTCGGTAAGGTGCTCATACCATGCACGTGGGGCTTGTTTAAGGCCATATAGTGCCTTATCGAGTTGGTACACATGATCGGGAAAATAGGGATCCTCGAACCCCGGGGTTGTTTGACATACACCAACTCATTAATAGGACCATTAAGAAAAGCACTCTGCACATACATTTGTTGCAACTTAAAGTTATGATGACAAGCATAAGCAATCAATAGACCAATGGATTCAAGGCGAGCAACGGGAGCAAAGGTTTCACCGTAGTTGATACCCTCGACTTGGGAGTAGCCTTGTGCTACCAACCGAGCCTTGTTGCGAACGATAATCCCATGATCATCTTGCTTGTTCTTGAATATCCACTTGGTTCCAATGATATTATGGTTCCCCGTTGGCCTTGTCACCAATATCCACACCTTGTTGTGCTTGAAGTTGTTGAGTTCTTCATGCATGGCATTAAGCCAACCCGGATCCTCGAGTGCCTCATAGACCTTTTGGGGTTCAACACAAGAAACAAACGCGTGATGTTCACAATAGTTTGCTAATTGTCTACGAGTGCTTACCCCCTTTCGTATGCTTCCAAGTACATTCATCATGAGATGACCCTTGGCATTGAGCTTGGATGCAATCTTGGCGGCACGACGCTCCAATTCCTCCTCAGGAGTGAGTTCAGGAGCGACAACTTGATCATCTTGAGCATCGTCTTGAGCTTGTTCTTGATCTTGAGCTTGCTCGGAGGTGAGAACTTGACCTTGGGCATCACTTGGTGGTTCAACACCATCTTGAGTTTGATCTTGCCCTTGATCTTGTTCATGGGGTTGAGGGCCTTCACTTTGTTCTTCAGAAGCGTGTGGGTCTTGGGTTGGTGATGGTTCCACTTGAGTGGAACATTGTCCTTCTCCTTCGGCCACAAGGGGTTCCTCAACGGGTAGGATAAAACCAACATCCATTCTTCTTATGGCTTGGGGAGGAATTTCATCACCTACATCACAAGTACCACTTTGCTCCACATGGGAGCTGTTATTCTCATCAAACTCCACGTTACACGTCTCCTCAATAAGTCCCGTGGACTTATTGAGGACACGGTAAGCATGAGAGTTTGTAGCATATCCAACAAATATGCCCTCATAAGCTCTAGCCTCAAATTTAGACAAACGAACACCTTTCTTGAGAATGAAACACTTACACCCGAACACCCGAAAGTACTTGAGGTTCGGCTTGTTATCGGTGAGTATCTCATATGGAGTTTTGTTCATGCCTTTGCGGAGATAGAGCCGATTGGATGCATGACATGCGGTGTTGATGGCTTCGGCCCAAAAGCTGTATGGAGACTTGAACTCCGCCATCATGCTCCTTGTTGCATCCATCAACGTTTGGTTCTTCCTCTCCGCTACACCATTTTGTTGAGGGGTGTAAGGTGCGGAATATTGATGCTTGATCCCCTCATCACTAATAAACTCATCCAAGGTGTAGTTCTTGAACTCGGTGCCATTGTCACTTCTTATCGTCAAAATCTTTGCATTGTGTTAGCGTTGAGCTTCATTTGCAAAGTCAATGACAGTTTGTTGGGTCTCACTCTTCCTCTTGAAGTAGTATACCCAAGTGTATCTTGAATAATCATCCACAATCACCAAGCAATACTTTCTACCCCCAAGACTGTCAAAGGATGGAAGCCCAAAGAGATCCAAGTGAAGGAGCTCCAAAGGCCTCTTCGAGTAAATGATAGTCATGGGAGGGTGAGCCTTAGCATGTAGCTTTCCTTCGATACAAGCACTGCAAGCACGGTCTTTGAAAAAACTAACATTTGTCAGTCCACGGACATGGTCCCCCTTGAGAAGACTTTGCAAAGATCTCATATTGACATGGGCTAAACGGCGATGCCAAAGCCATCCCACGTCAAATTTAGCCATTAGGCATGTCGCGGTCTTAGTGGGTCGCTCCGAAAAGTTAATCACATAGAGACCATTCTCGACATGCCCAACAAAGGCTACTTTAAGAGTCTTGCTCCACAAGAGGGCCACGGTATCAATATCAAAGAAAGTGGCAAATCCCATGAGTGCAAGTTGACGAGCAGAAAGTAAATTGTATTCAAGGGACTCAACAAGCATGACTTTCTCGATCGTGAGATCATGAGAAATGACAACCTTGCCAAGTACCAATACCTTAGAAGATGAGGCATCACCTAACTCGACATTGGTGGGCATAGATGGAATCTTGTGCACGTCCACCACCAAGTCCTTGCTTCCGGTCATATAATTAGTGGATCCACTATCGAGCAATCAAGATCCCCCACCGGAAGCAAACACCTACAAGAGATCAATGCTTGGTTTTAGGCACCCATTTTGTAATGGGTCCTTTGATGTTAGTAACAAGGGCCTTAGGAACCCAAATAGACCATTCAATGTACTCATAAGGAGAACCAACAAATTTAGCATAAACATGCCCATCACTAGCACGGCACAACACATAAGAAGGGTTAAAGTCGCCGGATTTGTTGGAAGGGGTGGTTTCAGGGATATACCCCGCGGTATGACCCGGTCGAAAGTATGACCCGTCTAGGACTTGGCGACTCACTAGAGACCCGGCTGCAGCTAGGCGACTTACTGGCGATCCGCCCGGACATGGCGGTTTACATGTAACCCGCCTGGACATTGTGACTCACTGGAGACCCGGCGGGCGGATCAAACGGACGACAAGGCCCAAAGCCCAGCAGATCGGCTTATACTCTGGTGGGTCGGATTAAGACGGAAGGCATGAGGAGTATTTCCTTCACAAGGAAGCAAGACCCGTACTTGTATCTGACTTGTAATAAATAATAAGTTAGTTCTAATCCTACTAGGACTCTACATGTAAGCCGCCCCTTCAACATATATAAGGAGGGGCAGGGCTCCCCAAAGGGGGACAAGAAAACAAGAAACAATCTCTAAGGCTAGAGACAAAGGGGGAGCCGGCTTATGCGGTGGCTCTCTCATAGGCATAATGAGATCTAGCCACAAACATCATGTAGGGCTATTACCGGATTATGTTTCCCGGGGCCCGAAGCTGTCTAAATCCTTGTCTTGCGTTGTGTCTCTCGATTCCTCTCAACCCCTCTCAAGCTACTAAAAAGATGCGTTGGCCTCATGACTAAGTCCTCACACTAGGACATCTGCCATGACAATTCCATGACAGTTGGCGCCCACCGTGGGGCTTGCGCACGGTGGTGTTGAGTTCTTGAAGGGAGCTTTCCTAGGGATCGAGAAGCTCATGATTTGTCGGATGAAGAAGGATCCACATCAATTCCGATTCAAAGAGTCAGGCTCAAAGAAAGAATTTCATCGGCAGTTCGGGAGTCATCGCGGATGATCCGTACAATCTGGGTTAGCTCGCGGTGGCCATTGACTGCTACCATGAATCGGCGATGAATCTGAAGTGTGCTAAGACCCGATCCGTTTATGATCAGAGAAAGAAGTCAATTGGACGTACAATGGCTCTAGGGTGTGCTCTTGTCATTATGTGATGATTAGTGCCTGAAGTAGTAAGTGCATACGTACACAGATTAGCTACAGCGTTGCACGTGAAGTCAACCAAAGTCACCGCATGGTAAGAAAATCATTGCTGATAGTCCAACAAGGGATAAGTCCAATCCATCCAAGGCAAGATGATTACACGATGTCTGTGTATAGCACGGAAAGATACTGGGATTAAACCAGACTGCGCCAACAATATTAAAAAAAGGAATCCCACGATTCGAAGGAAAACACGGGGGTGGATTCACTCACATGACCCGGAAACAGGGTTGGCCATGACCCGGACTCGTCCATCGACCGCACCCGTGTCCTCGCCTTGAGGCGCCCGCCTCCGCCGCCGTTCCGGCCCCGTGACCACCGTGCCACACGTGGCTCCGGCTAGGCTCTGTGGTTGTTGGCTTATATCGCCTTCCCTATCGTGGCTAGTATGTCGCCGAGCCAGCCCTGCCGTTTCTCGTTGTGATTGCTCTGAGGTGCTGCCTCGCCGACCCGCCGTCGTGCCTCCAAGCCGCCTGGATGTTTCCACTGCTGCACCTCGTGCCGCCTCTATGGCCTCACGCTGCGTTCGCCGCCGAGTCAGACCGGCAGCTTCGCCTCCGAGTCAGCCCCACAGCTTCAAGCCGGTCCTGAGTCGACCTCTCCATCCGCTTTGTCGCGCTGAGCCGCCGCTGCTATAACCCGCCGGACTCCACCTCGCTGAGGGCCTCTTCAACCACTGTCGCCTTGCGTCCTGATGAGAGATGCCTCACTGCGGGCCTCCCCGCGTCAGCTCGATCACGCCTGGTCGCGCTGCTGTGATCCTATGACCCGCCCGCATGCTCTGCATGTTTCTTCAAACCGCTGCAGCCGGGTGCCTGAAGGAAGGAAAATACTCAGTGTCGTGGAATTGTCACGGCAGATGTCCTTTTGCAAGGACTTAATCGTGGAGCCATCGCAACTAGGAAGCTTAAAGGGGTTAATCAGGACAAGGACACGCGAGGTTTATACTAGTTCAGCCCCTTACTGTGAAGGAAGGCCTACGTCTAGTTGGGTTGGAATTGCTTGAGGTTTCGATGACCAGGGAGCGAGATACGCTATGCCTGGCTCTTGATCAGTTGTCTCTCCCTCTAAGCCCCTGGCGGGTCATCCCCTTATATACACGGGTTGACGCCCTGCGGCCTACAGAGTCTCGGCCGGCTTATAAACAGTGTCCGGCTCGGCGACTAGTTACTTCTACCTTATAGTACAAGTTATACCATCATGGCGGTTTATCTTTACGGGCCTCAGAGTCGCCTGTGGGCCTTTAAGCCTTTTAGTGAACCGCCATCTTCATGCCTTGGTCTTGGGCTTTTGATGAACCTCTATTTGCGTAACCCGGCCCCTCCTGGATGGCTTACACAAATAGTCATATCCCCAACATTAGGCCCCAGATTGATTTGAACCGGTTCATGTCATTCTTTGTAAACCTTATGAACTGGCCTTTAGTCTTCTGTCTTGCGTGAAAATTGTAACCCGCCGTGACGTCATCCTCTGGCTCCGGGTTAAATCATTGTGACGTCATCTTCAATAAAACTTATATTTTAATTCATCATATCTTCAACGGATCTTTGCCTTTACTGACCCTCCCAAAAATCGAGGCGTCAGGGCCGCTGGATAATGATGTCTTGGTCTCCTCGTTTCTCACGCCGCCTCAGTTGGTCCTCCTTATAAATAGGCGCAACCTAGGTCTTTTTCATTTCCTCTGGTCGTCTTCTTCCTCACACTCCCTCTTCTGCCGCTCGAGCTCTGCCGCCGCCACCGTCGGAAACCTCGTCTTCACCGACTCAGGGCGCTGCATCACCCTGTTTTTTGACCAGAGAACAACGGCAACCCTCCGCAGTTCTTCCACATCGGTGAGTTCTCTTTCCCCCCTTTCTCAGATCTGCATTAGTACTGTCTTGAGTTCGTTGACGTTCATCGTCGCCCGACGCAACCTCCATTAGTTCTTACCTCTAATACCTTGTTCAGATCGTAAAAAACCACATAGAACTGCCGCGGAGGATGTTGTGTGCTTATTCTGTATGAAAACAGATCTCATTTCCTTGTTTTGGAAGCCCTCCTTGAGTATATGAACTTCCCTGTACTGTTTTAGGTCTAGAAATTTTTCCTTTCCAGAGCATCATTTGATCCAAAATAATAATTGCAATTTGTGAAACCTGTTTGCTCCACACTTAGCCAAAAACTGTGTCTGTTGACTCTGTTTCAGCCATAATAGTCCGTGTAACCGGTTTAAGATAATACCGGCTGTCAGCACCGCTTGCCTCTGGCGACTTAAGAAAACCTTAATCATCTTTAATACCTGCAGCTGTTAAACATTATCACATAGTTACCTGTATGTCATTAGGCCCCTTCTTAAGCCGCCATCTTTAAATAACCCAATAATGTTTATTCTCTGAGTTATAATAAACCGGAAAATTTCCTTTATCTTGTTGTAGGCTTCAATTTATCCAATGGCACCCAAAGCTGTTAAACCTCCAGTTACCTGCAACTGGGTCCCATCCATTGTTACAGAAAGCAAACTGTCCGAGTTTGTAAAGTCTGGCCATCTGCCCAAGAAAGATGTCATGTCTTATCGTGCTCCTGACCCGTCTGAAGAGAAACCTCAACCCAAGGAAGGGGAGGTGATCATTTTTACCGATCACATGAGCCGGGGATTTGCTCCTCCTGGTTCAAAATTCTTTAGAGACGTTTTGCACTTCTTTGACTTAAGACCTCAAGACATCGGGCCCAATTCTGTGTCAAATATCTGCAACTTCCAAGTTTTCTGTGAGGTCTACCTTGGAGAAGAACCCAGCCTACTTTTGTTCAGGGAATTGTTCTATTTGAACCGGCAGAATGAGCGGGCCAACGGGCCCAGTCTAGAGCTTGGTGGCATATCGATTCAAAGGCGGAGAGACTGCATGTTCCTTTATGCTGAATTGCCAAGTCATCCAAAGGACTGGAACCGGACATGGTTCTACTGCCAAGATACTTCTCCAGCTGGTGAAAACCCGCTGCCCGGCTTCCGTGCATTGCGCCTTGAACCTACTCACCCGCTGCCGGATAAGTTGACTGCTATTGAACGTCTGCCACTCACCCCCAAGATCAAGAAGATTAAAGCTCTTTTAGGGAACGGCTTAGATGGCATTGACCTGGTCCGAGTCTGGGTTGCTTGGAGAATAATTCCGTTAAGCCGCCGCCCCGGCTTAATGTGTAATTATTCAGGCGAGAAAGATGACCCTCAGCGTCATAGTCCTGACGACTTACCAGATGACGTAGTGGAAGCTACAACTTAGTCTTTGTTGAAAGAGGGCACAGTGAATAGTAATGCTTTCGGCTTACTGCCTTTTTACAAGAAGAACCCGGCCCCTGCAGTAAGTTTCCAGCCGTCGGGTTATTTTTTTATCATGTTATATTGTATTCTTACGCATAACCCTTTATAACCTTTTACAAGCAAATGATAACTTCTGGAAAATCCAATATGATCATGAGGCGGCCAAGAAAGCCAGGGCGGCCAAGAGAGCCGAAAGGAAAACCGCCAAGCCCACCACTTCAAGGAAAAGGAAGCCAAACGCTTCTGAGCTGTTTCAGCTTGATGATTCTGATGATAATGAGGAAGAGGTAACTTTTTAATTTCCCTTTCTCCTTTATCACTATCTTACTGATATTAACCTTCTTTCAGGAAGACACGGGCAACAGCCAACCCATCGAGGAAGAGGTAACTATAATCTCCTCCGACTCCGAGCTTCGGCTACGTCAGAAAATTCGAAGAGTAACCCGAAAAGTAAGATTTTCACACCCTTTGGCTTACCAAGATCCTGACTTTCTTTTGAAGCAACAGCAATTTGGAAACCGGAGGCAGATCCGGACTAGCAAGGATGCAGAGCTATCCTCCGGCTTGCCTGACACAACCCGGAAGCGTCGGACTGAGGTTATCTCCAACTTATACCCTTTTTTACCTTTGGCGGGTCTAATCTGTCAACCTCTCAATTCCTCTGACTCCAATTACCAGGATACCTCTGCTTCATCCGGCGAGTCCATGCAATCAAACATGCCGGCTTTTAAGACTGCCCCTGGGTAATATCAATTTATTCACCTTATGTTTTTCTTTCTTCATGTTTCTTTACTTATTTCTCTGCTTTGCCCACAGCATGCAGGTTAAGCCCAGGAAGAAAACCAAGAAGGATAAACCGGCCCAAACCCATGTGGTGACTGAATCGGAACAGGGTATAGCTGCTCCTGATTCTTCCACACATCAACCGCCGCCTGAGCCGGCTCAAGACATTGCAGCACCAACTTCTGACCCACCTGCTGAAGATATTCTTGATGGTTCTGTTAACCCGGAGGCACCTAGCCCAGTCAAACCGGCTGACCCAGAAGTGGAATTTCTCAGGGCTCAATTCGCTGAGCCGGCCAGGCCCATCGTCCTTGCCAAACGCTTGGCTAAAGAGGAGTTGCTAGAATGTCGTAAGGCCAAGATGGATCTCACCGACTATACTCATTTAAGTATTGGAGAGATCGTCTCGGGCTATATCAACCAGGTGCAAAGCAGCCGTGACCTGGAAATTGACATGGTGAAGCAAATACAGCAAAAATCTGAGGTATGACTTATGCTTCCTTACTTTCAATCATACTTACTGTACTAGCCCCCAAGTCTATTGCTTATGAATAAATATGTTGTAGACTTAGAAAAATCGTTAGAGCTACTTGCCCGGCTTAAAAGAAAAATATTTAAACCAGATGTAACACAATACCTTTAACTTGCGATACACATTAGCCCCCAAGTGCCAAGTATCTTTGCTTGCAAAGTAATTGGGACTTAATATCCAGGACCGGCTTAATAATTTAGAAAGCTTCGGTATACATTAGCCCCCAAGTGTCAAGTATCTTTGCTTGCAAAGTGCTTGGGACTTAATATTATTTACCGTAATCTTGACTACTATCCAGGGCAATGTAGGCCACCATAAGTCAATTTGAATCGGAGATTGCTGACCTGAAGAACCGCCTGGCAGCCCAGGAGATTGAAATTCAAAAGGCCAACTCCAAATTTGAATTCAGCGTCTCTGAACAAGAGAAGCTGAAGAAAAATTTTGAGTCGGAGAAGAAAATTTGGACTGACAAAAAGGCCGGACTGGTGACCCGGGCCGAGACAGCAGAGGCGTCGCTGGCAAACGCAACAGCCGAACTGACCGGCTTACAACGCCAGATATCTCGGATGGTCTCAGCGATCTTTGGTAAGTTATCTTAAGCAAGCATTAAATATTGTAAATATTCCTTCAATTGTTACCGGAGGTTTACCTTATACTTACCAATACAGGCCCCAGGAGCACAAACCTCAAGCAGAATATGTTGATCAAATTGAAGGCGGTGTATACTCTAGTAGAGCAACTGTACATTGGGTCACAACGTGCCTTGGCCGTTGTAGCCTTATCAAATGATGTGCCCTACCTCTTGCAAGATGTATTACAATGGCTTGCTATACTTCCTCAGCGGATTCAAGAGTTGAGACGGGCCCAAGCAAGAGCCGGAGCAATAGCCGCTTTGAGTCAGGCCAAAGCCTGGTTACCAGAGCTAGACCCGGCCGACATCGCTCTTGGGTATCCAAGTTTAAAGTAGGATGGCACTCCATTTGCTGAAAAGGATTTCACCACCTGCGTGAGGGATATACGCCCTGTGGCCACTCAAATTGGAAATGACACTGACCTCACCAAGTGTCAGCCGGGTTATGACAAGGAGAATCGGAGAATCTCCATGCCGCATTATGACGATGTCAGCTTGATCCCTCCAACCCGTAAGCACACATTTTCCCCTGAAGTCGACCCAACCGGTTTAATAGATGATGAAGCTGAGTTTGAGGCCTTGAGTGGCATTGACTGGGCCTCATCATCCTTCCAGGACAAAACAGCCGGCGGAGAGGCGGAGAAGGATAACCCGGAGGCTTCAAGTCAACCCCAAGAGTAGATTGCCAGGCGCCACCTGCTTATGTCGTTGTAGAAAAACAATGCCGCATCATTCAGACTCGGGGAGTCTTGTAACAGAGTAGAAAATACTTTGAGTTTTGCTATGCCTTTGCGCATGCTTATGGCCCTTAATACTTGCATAAGCCGCCGTCACTATGCACTTTCTAGTTTATATGAATCTGTTATGTCCTTTGCAGGAATGTCTTGTATTGCCCTGTGGTGCTTGCGGCTGCTTTTCTAGCTTATATAAGCCAACCCCCGAGGGTAAGTTTAACTCCTGAAAATTGGCACATAAAAGTTCACCTGGTACTTAACAACCTGATGTAACCAATATTAATCCTGGAGGATTGCAATGTATTCCATTGTATTTTCAAGAGGGTCGCAAGATATCCAATGTTGATACTTGTAAAATATGATGAACAAAATTCAAGGGTTTCTGATTCGAATACGATCAGTGAACCGTTCCAAAGGGGTTGAGCTAAGATTCGGATACGATCTGTTAGCCCCCAGTGGCTGTGGCGATGCCGATCAAGTGGGTATCGACAGCTATGTTCTCTTTGGTTCGAATACGACCTATGTTTGAACAGGAAGCCCCCAAGTGACCATAAGAGTTGTTTAATGACGCTGATTCGAATATGATCCACGTCAGACCCAAATGGGTTAAGCTATGATTCAAATATGATCAAGAAGCCCCCAAGTGGGTTTGGTAGTATGCCGATCAAGTGGGTATCGACAACTATGTTCTCTTTGGTTCGAATACGACCTATGTTTGAACAGGAAGCCCCCAAGTGATCACAACTAGATTCAGATATGATCTTAAGCCGGACCAAAGGAAATCCGGATTCAGATATGATCCGCTTCTCCTTGGTTATCTCCACCACCTGACAAAGAAAACACATAAACCTTTTTTGGGAGTGGAAAAAGGACAGAGGTCCTGCTTTATTGCTTTATGTAATATATATAGTATAAGTATATACACATTAGAGCCGATGGCTCAAGTATAATAAGGCCGAAGATGAGCGATATTCCACGGCCGACGGGTCTCCTCCTCTGACTTACGTGAGTCCTTGTGCTCCTGAACATTGATAAGGTAGTATGATCCGTTGTTCAGATTCTTGCTGACCACAGAGGATCCTTCCCAAGGAGGGGATAGCTTGTGCATGTCAGATTGATCCTGGATGAGTCGGAGCACTAAGTCGCCTTCCTGAAAGGTTCTGGACCTAACCCGGCGGCTGTGGTAGCAGCGTAGGTCTTGCTGGTAAATCGCCGAGCGGGCTATTGCCAAGTCTCGCTCTTCATCCAACAGGTCAAGTGCGTCTTGCCGAGCTTTTTCGTTGACTTCCTCAACATAAGCCGCCACACGGGGTGAGTCATGATGGATGTCACTTGGCAGGACCGCCTCTGCTCCATACACCATAAAGAAAGGCGTGTAACCCGTAGATCTGTTAGGTGTAGTATTGATGCTCCAAAGTACAGAAGGTAACTCCTCCACCCAACAACCCGGTGTCCGCTGCAAGGGGACCAAGAGCCGGGGCTTGATACCCCTCAAGATTTCTTGATTAGCTCGTTTTGCTTGACCATTGGATTGAGGGTGAGCCACTGCTGAAACGTCAAGCCGGATATGCTCTCGTTGACAGAACTCTTCCATAGCTCCTTTGGAGAGGTTAGTGCCATTATCAGTTATGATGCTGTGTGGAAAACCAAAGTGAAAAAACACCTTTTTCATAAACTGGACCGCCGTGGCTGCATCACACTTACTGACTGGCTCCGCCTCTACCCACTTTGTGAACTTGTCAACCGCCACCAAGAGGTGCGTCTTTTTATCCTTAGACCTTTTGAAAGGCCCGACCATATCAAGCCCCCAGACTGCAAACGATCAAGTAATTGGAATCATCCTCAATTCTTGAGCCGACACATGGGCTCGTCGTGAGAATTTCTGACATCCGTCACATTTACTGACCAGGTCTTCTGCATCAGCATGAGCCGTCAGCCAATAAAACCCATGACAGAGAGCTTTGGCCACAAGAGATTTTGAGTCGGCGTGATGACCACAATCGCCTTCATGAATCTCACGAAGGATCTCCTGACCCTCTATAGGTGACACGCAACATTGAAACGCTCTAGTGACGCTGCAATGATGTAACTCGCCATTGACAATTGTCATAGACTTGGACCGTCGGGCGATTTGTCTTGCCAAGGTCTCATCTTCAGGCAACTCTCCCCGGGTCATGCAAGCCAAATAAGGCACTGTCCAATCCGGGATAACGTGGAGAGCCGCCACCAGCTGTGCCTCCGGGTCTGGTATTGCCAGATCTTCCTCTGTAGGTAACTTAACAGAAGGATTAAGCAAAACATCAAGAAAGGTGTTAGGCGGCACCGGCTTACGCTGAGATCCCAGCCGGCTTAAGGCATCAGCCGCCTCATTCTTCCTTCGATCAATGTGTTCCACCACATAACCCTTGAAATGTCCAGCCACAGCATCGACTTCACGACGGTAAGCCGCCATAAGGGGATCTTTAGAGTCCCACTTGCCTGACACCTGTTGAGCCACAAGGTCTGAGTCTCCCAAGCATCTTACCCGGCTCAAGTTCATATCTTTGGCCATCCGGAGACCATGGAGTAGGGCCTCGTACTCAGCTGCATTGTTAGTACAAGGAAACATAAGCCGGAGCACATAACAAAATTTGTCACCTCGAGGGGAAGTTAACACGACTCCAGCCCCCGAGCCTTCCAACTGTCTGGACCCATCAAAGCTTCTGATTTTTACCATGTGCATTGGCCACAAATTCCGGGTTACTGTCCGCCTTACGCTTATGGCCTCCTTGACTTGCCGGGTTATGCTGCTGACCCTTTCCATTACCGTTCTTCTTTCCCTTCCCTGTCTTTTCCTCATCAGACGCGGGATCCTTGGTACTATCAGAATCGGCATACTTGACTAGAGCCGCCATTAGCGTCCCCATATCATTGCAATCACGCTTAAGGCGCCCCAGTTTCTGTCTCAGAGGCTCAAAGAGGCAATTCTTCTCCAGCATGAGAACTGCTGAGCCAGCATCCATCTTGTCAGACGAATGTATTATATCTTTGACCTGGCGCACCCAATGAGTCGTAGATTCACCTTCCTCCTGCTTACAATTTGTCAGGTCCATAATTGACATAGACTGCTTGCAAGTGTCCTTGAAGTTCTGGATGAAACGGGCCTTTAGCTCCGCCCATGAACTAATGGAATTGGGTGGCAAACCCTTTAACCAAGAACGGGCCGTTCCGTCCAACATCATGGTGAAGTATTTAGCCATCGCTTCATCACTAACCTCTAGCAGCTCCATGGCCATCTCGTAACTTTCAATCCACGCCCCAGGCTATAAATCGGCCATGTAATTCGGCACCTTTCAAGGTCCCTTGAAATCCTTGGGCAGATGTACATTACGTAGAGCCGGTACCAGACAAGGAACTCCTCCGGTTCTAGTAGCAACACCCGCCTCAACGGAAGTCGTCAGGTAAGCCGGTGAGTCCTGTTGGGCTGCTAGCTGAGCCGCTAGCTGAGCCGCCCGCTCGTCCTCCTGACGTATCCGATCCTGAACTGGGTTATACCCGTCGGGCTGGTTCCGGCGCTGAACGCTACTTGACAAGGCCTCTGACTCCATGTGTCTACTGTAACTCGGGCTCCAGTTTTGACGAGGTGGAGCTAACCAGGGCGAAGGAGTTGAGTGAATCCTGTCCCGGCTGTAGGAGTAGGTCTCTTGCTGAGCCAGGGCTGTTTGGACAAGTTCCCTGATCCTCCGGGTTTCCAGCGCTATCGGATCATCACCATCTACTGGGAGAGCCGCCAAACGTGCCGATGCTGCGATTAAGTTCTCCATGGGGTTGGAGAAGTGACCCTGTGGTATTGGTACGTAATGGGGCGGTGCCATATTGCCGTGAAGAGGCGCCGTCACCGGAGGCTGGACTGGGCCTCCTGCTCCGAATGTCATAAACTGATTTGCACCTGGTGGGTTACTTGGGCCGGCCCCGGGTGTAGCAAAGAGATTCCGAGGATCATAAATCTGAGGTAAACAGGACTGAGTTTTCTGATGTCTCCTCCTCATTACCTTATTAGATGCATTCAAGCTCAACGTGAGCTGAAAGGCCTCTGCCTGAAGTTGTTGCGCCCTTACGTCCAAAGCCGCCCGCTCTGTGGTTAATCTAGTATCTTCAGCTGCTAAGGTTTCCTTGGCCCGGGCGATCTCATCGTGAACCTGTGCCACCTCTGCCTCATGCTCAGATTGGTTCGCAGGGACGACCGTAGCAGTTAACAAGGTCGTAAGTTTATCCATGAGATCCATCAGCACCTGAGCCGGTGAGCGCACAGGGCCTCCTACCCCGGCTGCTCCTAACCCGGATGTTATCGCTGCTGAGGCCGTAGAATTTTGGCCGGGTTGAGTACCAGCCATGAAGACTCCTGCCCAGTTTGGCGACTCTGAGGGGTCCGGAATAGTGCTGCCATCGGAACAGCCTCCAAGCACACCATCTTGAACTTGATACAGCGAATCTGTTGAGCCGGCGGACGAATCACCGTCAGAGAGGACGGCCGGCTCACCATCACCTTCAGATCCTTCAGAAAGTTCACCTCCGTGGATGCAACCCACAAAGGCACGCTTCACGACGGGTTGAGCTCGGGCGGGTTTCGCACGCTGAGCCGTCTCGACGAGGTTGGTGCAGTTGTCCGGCTCAAGGCCCGGCTCACCAATCCGGTTGATGAAGACGTGAATTCCGCCAAAGGGGACCCGGTACCCGTACTCAATTGAGCCGGCGTCGGGGCCCCAGCCTTCGTCGTCGATGTAGATCTTTCCGCGACGACTCTTGGTCATCCGGCCAACTGTGTATCCCTTGAGCCCTTCAAAGCTGCCCTTCAAGAACTCAAATCCACCGTGCGCTGGCCCCACGGTGGGCGCCAACTGTCGTGGAATTGTCACGGCAGATGTCCTTTTGCAAGGACTTAATCGTGGAGCCATCGCAACTAGGAAGCTTAAAGGGGTTAACTGGGACAAGGACACGCGAGGTTTATACTAGTTCAGCCCCTTACTGTGAAGGAAGGCCTACGTCTAGTTGGGTTGGAATTGCTTGAGGTTTCGATGACCAGGGAGCGAGATACGCTATGCCTGGCTCTTGATCAGTTGTCTCTCCCTCTAAGCCGCTCGCGGGTCGTCCCCTTATATACACGGGTTGACGCCCTACGGCCTACAGAGTCCCGACCGGCTTATAAACAGTGTCCGGCTCGGCGACTAGTTACTTCTACCTTACAGTACAAGTTATACCATCATGGTGGTTTATCTTTACGGGCCTCAGAGTCGCCTGTGGGCCTTTAAGCCTTTTAGTGAACCGCCATCTTCATGCCTTGGTCTTGGGCTTCTGATGAACCTCTATTTGCGTAACCTGGCCCCTCCTGGATGGCTTACACAAATAGTCATATCCCCAACACCCAGTCAGCTATTTCTTCTACCACGCCTAGAGTCGCCAAAAAACCGCCATAACCTGCGACCATTCTGTCGTAGCCCGCTTGCTGCTATTCTGCTTCTAAACCGCCTTCATGGCGGGCTTGTCGACGTGCCTCCATTGGCTTGCCGTGAGCCGCCCGCTCCTCTGACGCGCCTGCCGTAGGCTGCCTTGCTTCGATTCGCTCTACTGTTGTGGCCTCGACTCGCATCTGCTCAGCCGTTGTGTTGCTTCGGCCGCCTGTGTCTGAAATTCTTTTTTGGGCGATTGGAGCTGTCAATATTGGCTACACTGTTGCCAACACCATGATAACAGATAAGGTTGGGCAGCGGGGTTAACTTTCTTTACAATGACGACACCGACTGATGCACAAAAGGACGATGTTTTCACTTACGGGAGGCAGCTCAAATCATTCTGATGCCTGTCCAAACACGTTCAGTGGTCTTGCGTGATTCAGACTAGAAAATTTGGAGATAAAGTGAATCAGCGAGCTTCCCTAAAGTTTCAAGTATATGCATGCTCATGGTGGCACGCATACGACCAAGTACTAGTACTACTTGTGGCAAGGCTTCAATTGGTATGACACGTATCCCAAGGTAATGATTACTTCAAAGGAAAACAAAAGGACAACCAAGCGGGTGTGGTATTTCATAAAATCATCAGACTATGTTCAGCATTATTTATTAGCGTCCACGGTCATCCGATAAAAATACCAGGTGCTATCCGCCCTATTTATTTCATCATGATACTTTAAATCCTACTAAAACGGTTATCTGCCTTTAATGTTTTATACACAGGACAAATTGTTCCATGTTCATGGCAGATATGATGAGATCTTATGTCGTCTGAGTACATCAGGACAATTATTTACTCCAAGGTGGTGTTATGTCGTAGATATGGAGCTCACGACAGCATTATTCTGCACGGACACTTATCCATGTTGTGCCGTTCAATGGACAAGTTTAAGTTGCTACCCTTACGGACCAATCTGCATCAGCATGTCAGGGTCACACCTGCTCAGGCAAGCTGCCCAATGGATATGAACAAGCCACCGCACAACGGTCCAGTCTGCATCAACTCGTCACGACCACGCAAATTGCCCACTAAGCGCGCACAGGCCGCCGTCCCCTGCAGTCCGGTTTTACATCAAAGCGCCGGCCAACTCGCCCGTCCGCATCATCTTACAACGCCACGGACGACTCGCTCGTCCACCTACGAGAGCGGTTCATGCATCCATGCCAGCTTACAACGCGGAGGGTAACTTGCTTGTCCGCACCGGCTTACAACGCCGTGACCGGCTCATCTTTCTGCTCCTACGGTCGATTCACCCGTGATGGATTTCAGTGATCATCAACTCGGCGGTGAATAGTTTCCGGCCTAACATATCAGGTGAAATCCATCCAGCATATATTTTATATTTTTTATTTAAAAGAGCAATTATTCTGGCTTGTAAGTTCTCCAATGCAGGACGGGGTTATTATAACATTGTGCTGTTGAAGGACTCATACCGGTTTATATCACGGTCAAATATGGAGAGTCTCAAGCCAACTCCTCGAGTAATCTTAAGACTCAGGGGCTACAATGACATGACTCGAGAACTCCGGGTCATTGGAAGGAATGATAACCCGGTTCTGGAGGACACCGCCATATTGATGAAAATTTAAAGGTCGTCAGAAAATTGTTGGTTCAAGATCCGGTTCAAGAGACATCTCTCTCCCGCAAAGTTTTGAAGCTCTCAAATGCGGTTCAAACATCCGGCTCAAGAAAGACTAAAAGGTGCTAAAAACGGATTGCTGCCATGATGCACGGTTCAAACATGGGTATCCCGCTTTACGACTTATTTTATTATGGTCACTTGGGGGCTTCCTGCTCATCGAGTATAGCTGTCAATACCCTCTTTATCGGCGCAATGCCAAAACTTATATGGTCACTTGGGGGCTTCCTGCTCATCGAGTATAGCTGTCAATACCCTCTTTATCGGCGCAATGCCAAAACTTATATGGTCACTTGGGGGCTTCCTGTTCAAACATAGGTCGTACTCGAACCAAAGAGAACATAGCTGTCGGTACCCTCTTGATCGGCACAACGCCAAATTCACTAGGGGGCTTCTTGATCGTATTCGAATCATAGCTTAACCCCTTTTGGGTCCGACGTGGATCGTATTCAAATCAGCATCGTTAAACAACCCTCAAGGTCATTTGGGGGCTTCCTGTTCAAACATAGGTCGTATTCAAACCAAAGAGAACATAGTTGTCGGTACCCTCTTGATCGGCAATGCCAAAGCCACTGGGGGCTATATGATCGTATTCGAATCTTAGCTTAACCCCTTTGGAACGATTTTCTGATCGTATTCGAGTTAGAAGCCTCAAAAATTTTGAAGTCTCTTTTTGCAAACAATTTTTTGGATTTTACTTGAAGCTTTGTTGATCATATCTAAACTGTATATGAGTGGTTTCTATTTAACCTTGGTTTAATTTTCGATGATAAGTCGCCAGCTTATGACAATCATCATCTATGTGGAAGCATTGGCTTCTAAGGATTGGGTTATCACCCTTGCTGCACAGGTCATGTAAACTGACAGTACAAATTCAATATCACAGTGGTTATATGTGAGATATTATGACCCGCCCTGCGGTAAACCGCCAAGGGATCTTGTGACCTACTTGTATGCAGGATAAGACTACATTTGGGTGATTACCCGCCCTGGCTTTTGACGTTAAGTCGCCAGGGCATATGTTGTTTAAACTCTGCAGGATTTACAGAGCTATGACTAACATAAATGATTAAGTTCAAGCCCATCATCAAAGATTGAAATTGGTGTATCAAAAGGGTTATCAATTCTTGATTTTCTCCAAGGCTATAAGCCGCCGTGTTACAAAAATTCAGGCTTACAATGGAGGCGTATTAAATCGCCATCGGCCAAGAGCCGCCGGGTATTTAAAACTCCGGATTTACTTGTCAAATAGATAAGGTATTTGAATCTTTAAATACCCAAACTTGGCTGGATTTTCATTATGATATTGAATGATTGAGGTTTTCAAACCGGGTTATTCAAATCTTTAGTAGCCAACATGGCTGGCTTTTTATTATGGTTATCAGTAACTAATATTATTGAGGTTTTCAAAGTCGCTTCAGCGCAATGGATATTATTTTATCAATGGATGTGATTTATTCTACAAGAAAGGAATAGTCCCGAGTCGCTGTCGGCTTACGACCCAGTACTTGGGGGCTACATTATTCAAATTGAGATTACACCGAATATGCAAGTCCCATGTCACTGCCAGCATGCACCATGGAACTTGGGGGCTAATGCAAAAGTCATTTTTTTCTCAACTTATTGAAGACCCGGCTCATCACATTGTAATGAGCCGGCCTTTGGGGGCTACCAATTGCTCCTATCAACAATTCAAGATACGCAAGTCTTAATCCATTATATTGAAGGGTCCACTACTCAGTTGGTAAAGCACAAAGCTCTTAACCTTGTTGACGTGAGTTCAAGCCCCATGATGGGGGTCACATCATATGATGTTCTTTTCCAAGAAGTATATATAAAGTCCCAGCTCAATATTATCTTACTGAGCCGGCCCTTGGGGGCTACACGTTGCTGTTCAAAACTACATGATCATATTTATAAAGTCTCTGCTCATTATTGCATAATGACTCGTCCCTTGGGAGCTACACTGGTTGAAGTTTTATGAGCATAAGGCAATTACAAGTCCCAGGTTGCTCCAAGCATGACAACCCGGCACTTGGGGGCTACATATGTGGAATACTCAGTTTTGACTAGTGATTGAGATGAACAACATGGATTTTTTCAAAGTGGTAATATTTATATTGAAGCAAGTCTTAAGTCATCACTTTTATCTACTCAAGACTTGGGGGCTACAGGTAATATGGATACGAGGGAGAGACATCTTCAAAATTCTCAGTTATGACCCGACATCATCATAAGATCAACCCGGCATCAGCAACAATTACATGATCCGGCATCGTCTATTTTATAATCTGGCAGTTTTGGTAATGATAAACCCGCAAGTGTTACATCTTCAATCCGGTTGAAAGCCAGATGAGTATTTCAAGACCAATATTTTTTAAGCCGGCATTTTGGAGGCTGACTCAAGTGGATTATCTCTTACTATATTTCTCTACAAGAAGACCAATGTCAACAGATTGATTCTAAAGCTGGCCTATTGACCCGGATTTTTCAAAAAGAAATATCTGGATTATTTGCATTGACAAAGTTGAAGCATAGCAGTTAAAGAAGATTTTCTATGGGGATATGGACATATTTATATCAACAAGGAAATGACAAGGACTTAAAGATGTTCATGTGCCGGCTTACAAGAATATTTAACCCGGAGCACAACCTGTCAAATTTGTTTTTGAGTTATTTTGTAGGATCAGTTTAACATGGATAACTCCAAATTAAACTGGGGGCTAATGTCAGGGATATACCCCGCGGTATGACCCGGCCGAAAGTATGACCCGTCTGGGACTTGGTGACTCACCAGAGACCCGGCTGGAGCTAGGCGACTTACTGGCGATCCGCCCGGACATGGCGGTTTACATGTAACCCGCCTGGACATTGTGACTCACTAGAGACCCGGTGGGCGGATCAGACAGACGACAAGGCCCAAAGCCCAGTAGACCGGCTTATACTCTGGTGGGCCGGATTAAGACGGAAGGCATGAGGAGTATTTCCTTCACAAGGAAGCAAGACTCGTACTTGTATCTGACTTGTAATAAAGAATAAGTTAGTTCTAATACTACTAGGACTCTACATGTAAGACGCCCCTTCAACATATATAAGGAGGGGCAGGGCTCCCCAAAGGGGGACAAGAAAACAAGAAACAATCTCTAAGGCTAGAGACAAAGGGGGAGCCGGCTTATGCGGCGGCTCTCTCATAGGCATAATGAGATCTAGCCACAAACAGCATGTAGGGCTATTACCGGATGATGTTTCCCAGGGCCTGAAGCTATCTAAATCCTTGTCTTGCTTTGCGTCTCTCGATTCCTCTCAACCCCTCTCAAGCTACTACAAAGATGCGTTGGCCTCATAACTAAGTCCTCACACTAGGACATCTGCCATGACAATTCCACGACAGGTGGCATTGCCCTTCTTGACACCACCACCCTTCTCATTGTTCTTCTTCTACTTAGAAGCACCCTATTCCTCCTTCACAAAAGTTTTCTTGAGAGGAGGAGGTCGTTTGGCCTTGTCATTCTTCTTCTTATTCTTGGGCTTGGAAGCAAACCCAATTCCCTCACTACTGCAGGATGGTCCAAACACGATACTATGATCAGAGACCCTTCGACGAAACTGTGTGCGATGCCATAATCGCAAACAGGGATGTAAAAAACCCGTCAAAAAAGGTGCAAAACGTTTGCGATGACGAATGCATCAAACACGGTTCAGATTTTAGTTGCGTGTGCGATGCAGGGCATACGGTTCAGTTCAATTAACTGTTTGGGATGAGGAGGAACAAAAGATGTGTGTGATATGCGGCAAACAGGTCTGTAATCGGAAATGTGTGCGAAGACCAATAATAACATAGATGATTGCTGCTAATAAGCCATGTGATTTGCTCTGTCTACAGTAGAATAACATGTATATATATAATTGAAATAAACATCCAATTACATAAGTGACTATACAGATCATTCGCGCACACCTCAATAAACAATTGTGTGCATTCTAAAGTAGGAGAAATGATCGTCTAGTCATCTACTTCTTGTGACGCTCCCGCCACTGCTATGTGGCTCAATCCCTCGCCTGGGTCAGGAAGAAGACAGTTCCTCATGTCAACGATCGGCCTGTACATCTCGTAGCTTGTGTACGCGTCCATGTCCGCGTCTTGATATGTTGTTCATCTAGTCTCTTATGCCACACACTGTGCCAGGCGTTCCTGTCCTTATTGCTCTCATTCTTCATCTTCATGTAGTAGGGGTCGATGATGGCCGAGGCGAGGTCAACTAGGGAGTTCAGTTTGTTTTTGTCGCTGCCCCAGACCTTGCAGTGGCTTTGGATGTTGACAAGATTTAGGCATTTCAAGCACGAAACCTTGAGCACTTTTAGATCATTGGTGGTGTCCATCGTAGCGAAACTGTAGTCGGAGTTGTTGATAAACCTGGAGAAACACTCACAAGGCATTGTGGCCAGGTGGTAGTGGTATGCGAGGACGTCATGTCGCACGCACAACTAGGCAACGGCAAACTTCTGATCGTGCCCGGCACGACCCATGGTGTACTCGAGGTCAAAGGCGACCACTTGGAACTTGTCCTCGGCAAGGAACTGCTCCATAGTTTGGATGAAGCTCTCCGCCGAGACTGGATCATTCATGTACAGCACCGAGAGAGGCTTCCCCTCACGTGGGTGTCCACGACATGTTGCGTGGTGAACTGCCCGCCGTTGTCATCATCGGCCGCTGGGAGCGCCATTGGAGCCACGGGGAGCGTCATTGGAACCGCTGTATGTCCTCTCTATATGTGTCCTTGTGGGTGTGCTTATTGTGTCATGTGAGACGAGAGATGAAGGTAAATGGCCGCAGGAATAAAAGGGGGTCGGGCGGCGTGGATTCTCGGCGCGTCCGCATGGCAGATTTCGCAGCGGGTAACTGCATCATCACGCCGCGCCCGGCGCAACCGCATGCACACAAATGTGCGTGATCGTGCGCCAGCCCCAAACACTGGCAGTGCACGTGGAGGGACGAGGGCGGAGCACCCGGAGGGATGCGAGAGTAGAGCGCACGCGGCGGGACGCGAGCAGAGCGTGCCGCGGCTGCCTGAACCGCAAGCAACCACACACATAGAGCAGTTGAACACACATGAAATGGTCTCCTACAAGCCGTCCGACAGTTGCATCACTGCGTAGAGAGCGGCCATGTGCTACCACCTCCGTCTAGTCTATAGTCCCCTTTATACTCTGTGCCATACTTTGCCCTCAAATTTAACCAACAAAATGTTAATGCATGTTATAAAAATTATATAATTGGAAACTATGTTCAAATACGAATCCAACTATATAATCTTTGGCGACATGCATTCATATTTTATTAGTTAAATCATACTTATAAACCAGGACGAGGGTATAGTAGGTAATTAAATTACAAACGTTTCTTTATTAATCGTATGTGTACGTGGCCTTTCGTCCTCCTCTCGCATGTCTTGTTACCCCACTGCCGTAGACGGCTTATAGCGCAAGCTTGCGCAGCGCGCGGGGGCGTTCTTTTGGCCAAACGGTGGCGCCAATGAATCGTCAGTGAGCCTGTTCCCGCGCAACCTCATAGGTTCCCGTGCAAGCTTCCCGCCCGACTCAGTGAAATCCCCCAAAATCCCAATGCTTACCGGCCTGCTATAAAAACCCTCATGGCCGGCGAGTCCTGCGTCGCATTTTCCGCTCCCTTCCTGTGGCTTATCTCATCGGCTTCTCCCACAATCGCCAATGGCACCGGTCTGTCGTCGTCGCTCAGCCACTCCGCTGTCATCAGAGGACAACTCTAGCTAGGAGGCTACACCGCAGCTGCGGCGCAGTCCCCGGCATAGTGTAGTGTGTGTGGCGTCCCTGTTGGGTGTGCGCGGAACACCCACCACACGCTCCGCCGCCGGTGCCCGTTGGCAGCTATTGCCGGCCGCTGTTGCCGCCACACTACCGTCGGAAGCCAGGGCCATCGCCCACTCCGCCGCCGCGGCCCGAAGGCGGGAGGTGTCCGTCGTGGCCGCCACCCCACTGCCGTCCACCGTGGCAATCACCCGCTCCGCCACCGCGGCTTGAAGGTGGGAGGTGGTGGTCGTGGCCGCCACCCCATCATCGGCCGCCGTGGCCGCCAGCCCACCATTGACCGCCGGGGTCATTACCCGCTTCGCCACCGCCGCCCGAAGGCGGGAGGCAAAGGTGGATGCCCGCATGTGCGTCAGCGACCTTGCGCGCTACACCGAGTTCCTGCGGGAGGAGGAGGAGCACCTCGTCGAGCACGCAAAAAGCCTTACCGCAGCCGTGGCCATGGCACACACCGCCTCAGAGGCGAGGAATTAGGAGATCTACAAGGAGAACCACCGCTTTGAGAGGGGTCGTCTGGACCGGCAGAGGGCGTTCAAGGTGAGCGTCGCTGAAGCTGCAACAACGGCAGGCACCATATTGCGGTTGCCCAGCTCGTTGGTAGGCTCCTCCTCCGCCGCCTCTTACTGAGCGCGCTCGGCGGAGGAGAGGTAGCCGGAAGTAGTACAAAGCCCCTCCACAGTAGTAGTAGTAGTAGTAGTATTTAGGGGCTATTTTGTTCAGTTCATCTGACTATAGATGTGGTGGAACTGTACAACGTACCTAAAATTAGCTAGTATATATAGTTGAACTAGCTATTTCAGTACGTGGTTGGCAACAATTGGGGAAAAGTTTGGCCGGTTCAGCTATCGATTTGAACTGTTTGTATAAATTAAGAATGAATGCTTAATCTATGAATGAAATCTATGCTTAATTACTGGATTTTAGTTGGAAAATTAGATACTGCTAGTGATTTTTAGCTTCATATTTTGACAAATCGCAGTGTTACAAGGTTGACAAATGGCAATGTTACTAGATCAACAAATGTCAATCTTTCTAGTTTGACAAATGGTAACATACCCAATATGACAGATGCAAATCGCACCAAATTGTTTGTAAGTGGTTGCACACGGGTCATCCAAAAAACATTTGCGTTGAAGAGATGCACAAATCCTGCTCTCACTTTGCATCCTGTCGTCCCGGGGTCGACGGGCAGGAGGCAGGAGAACGGCAGCTGGCGGTGCTGAGAGGTAGCATTTGACGGTGTTGTCCCATGCTGCTGAGGGGCGTGCGTGCACGGAGAGGAAGGCGGGCGGCCATGGAAGTCAAAGCGCTCGCTTCCTAGTGAGCTTGCGCGGCGTATAGCTCACACGCTTCCCGGTGAGCCTATGCATTTGAGGACAGCTTGCTCCTCTCGGTCAGCCTGTCGTAGTTCTAAGCCTGACAGTAGAGTGGGGGTAGGTATGGAGAGGCAAGGTCCTAGCTATGGAGAGGTTGTAAACACAAGGGATGTACGAGTTCAGGCCCTTCTCGGAAGAAGTAATAGCCCTACGTCTCGGAGCCCGGAGGCGGTCGAGTGGATTATGAGTATATGAGTTACAAGGTGCCGAACCCCTTGACCTGTGGAGGGGGGTGGCTTATATAGAGTGCGCCAGGACCCCAGCCAGCCCACGTAGGAGAGGGTTTAAGGTGAGTTAAGTCCGGGGCGTTACTGGTAACGCCCCACATAAAGTGTCTTTACTATCATAAAGTCTACTTAATTACAGGCCGTTGCAATGCAGAGTGCCTCTTGACCTTCTGGTGGTCGAGTGAGTCTTTGTGGTCGAGTCCTTCAAGTCAGTCGAGTGAGTCCCTCGTTGGTCGACTGGAAGGTGACCTCTTCCAAGGGTGTCCTTGAGCAAGGTACTTAGATCAGGTCTGTGACCCTACCCTAGGTACATGACCCCATCATTAGCCCCCGAATGGATTGAGGCTTCGAGTGAGGAAGGAGTTGATGTTGTTTCCGATTAACCTTTGCACACTGGTCGTGCGTTGTTCTGGACCAAAGAATCTCTTCGTCGATAGTGAGCAACTTGTCTTCGGTCGACTCGATCCATTCTCTTCTTTCGTCGAGTGATCTTTCGGGCTTCGACGATCTCCGAGCGACGGATCGCAGGAAACCCCGCGTCTGACAGACCGATCTGCCGTTCGCGGATTCCGCGGGATGCGAAATTTGGGGAAGCGCGCGAAGCGGAGCGGACCGCGGCGTTCGGATGGGACGGGACAGAGACGCCTCGATCTGCGTGCCACTTTCTTCGCCACGTAACCCGCCTGCATAATTGTTCCTGGATATGATTAGATCGACCGGGCCCACCTGTCATCCACTCGGAAGGGACCTTATAAATGCGCCCGGCGAGGGTTTTTGTACTGTGCCTCAGTATTGTCCCTCCCTGCTTCCTTCGTCTCCGCCCAGCGCACTCGCTCTCGCCTCCGCACAACTTCCCCTCGCGCGTCTCACCGGCAACCATGGCCAAGGAGAAGACGGCGGCGTTGGAACGCGCGAAGAAGGCGTCGGCGACGGAGAAGGCGAAGGGGAGATCCACCAGCCGCGGCGGGTCTTCGTCCAGATCCCGCCTGCCGAAGGGCTGGGTCCAAGGAGATTGGATCCAGTCGACCATCACAGAGAAAGATCTCCTCGACATGGCCAACGAGGGCTTGATCCCCCATGGAGCTGCGAGGCTTCCGGGGAAGGAGTGGCAGCCCCAGCCAGAAGAGGGTGAGTGCGTGCTCTTGGCCACCCATGTTGATCGTGGATTTTCTTTGCCGCCGAGTATTTTCTTCCGTGGCTTCTTGAACTTCTTTGGAGCGCAGCTCCACCACTTTACCCCAAATTCTATCGCCTATCTTGCTGCGTTCGTGTCCATGTGTGAGGGTTTTCTGGGCTGTCGACCGCACTGGGGCTTGTTCAAGCATATATTCACGTGTCGCTCTTAGACCGTGAAGAAGGCGAGCCCAGGCGACGAAAGAACCCGAGTCGTCCAAATGTGTGGGGGCCTGGGGATCCAGGTGAGGAATAAGAGCACTTTCCCGCCCATGACCTTTCCCGAGTCAGTCAGAGGCTGGCAGTCGACCTGGTTCTACTGCTAGGACCAGTCGACACCGGGGCAGTCGAGTGGACTCCCTCAGTTTACCATGGACCGAGTGAACAAGCCCTCCTCTTTGAAGTTGATCCCGGAGGAGAAAGCTGACGTGAAGATGTTGATGGAGCGCGTGGTGCAGTTGGTTCGGGAGGGAGTGACGGGCATGGATCTCCTGGAGGTCTTCCTTAGGCGTCGAATCCAGCCCCTTCAGTTCCGGAGCCACTGCATGTGGTTGTACTGTGGGACTGAAGACGAGACTCGAGTCCATCCAGAAGCAGTCGACGATGTCACTCTGGAAAGATGGATGGCCGCCGTTACCGGAAACAAGGATAACCCACGCGGAGCCAGAAGGATTCCTCCACTCGACCACAACAGCGATCCAAACAAGGTATGTCTGCTCTGCTCTCCACTGTGTTCTTGTCATATTCGTTTCTGTTTATCCTGCCGACTGGTCGATTGATCCTTGTCTTGATATCTACCATGCCCTCACCGAGCTGTACTCGATGCCCAATGGGGCACAAGCTCCGACTGAGGAGGGTGAGGCGAGTGGGGGCGAGAGCCAGGAGGAGGAGGAATGGGACTCGGACGTTGCTGAGGATGATGATGACGATGATGATGATGACGGTGATGAAGATGACGTTGAAGACGAGGAAGAAGAGGAGGAGGAGGTCGTACCACCGCGCTCAGAAAGGCGGTCGAAGCTTGTCCACGACCCTTCGACTGAACGTGGCAAGGGGGTTGCAACCGTTGCTCAGTCGACCAAGCGCCCTCGGACCACCTCTCCAGTGCCGACTGAAAAGGCGCCGAAGCAGCCCAGGGCGGCCCCGTCGAAGCCGACCAAGCTCCTGCCGAAGATGAAGGTATCCATCCCCACCATATCAGGGTAATCGTGCTGCTTAAGTCTTCTTATTTTGTGTGAACTTTGTCTCTGGTTGACACTGAAGTTAGTCGACTGATTCTTTGGAGTTGCAGTGCTGCTACTTCTGAGACCTCAGCCCGGGCTGATGACCATGAGATGGAGGACGCAGCAACTTCAAAACCAGGTACTATATTCTTAACGCCGTTTTTAGTCGACTGACTCACGATCTCTGATCCTGATTCTTCTCTGTAGCTCCACCCAATGCTGTTATCAATCTCCCTGATGATGATGAGGATGAGGAACCGCTGAAGCGCAGAAGGAGTAGGAAAGCATCCGCCAGCAGGGTGCCCCAGGATGTGACGGCGCCTGAGATTCTGATTGCGGAGGAGGAGAACACCACTCGACACACGGTGTCCTTCGCAAATCCACTGACGAGTGCTCAGCAGCCCTCCCTCTTCACGACGCACCACGTCCCAGAGGACCAAGCTGGCGCGGCGAAGGAGGCGATACGTCAGGCAGGAATCATGATGGAGCAGTTGAAGACCATCCGGGATGCGAGCCAAGCGGCTTATGACGCCAGTTCTGCCCTCCAAAGCAATGTTCAGGTCAGTCGACCACCGTTTGTTCTGTTAGGATATGCTACCAAAAACTTTTCCTTTCCAGAATTTACAATAGTCACCCACTGGGTGTGTCGATTAAACTCCATGTTAGCGGGGGCACGCTGAGTGCACCCGCTGGGTGTAGTCCCCAAGGCTAAGGTCGACTGCTGGCAGTCGGCCTTAGGCTTTATAATTTCAGCCTTGCTGTCATTTGACCAAGTCGACTGGATTTCGCAATCCGGTCGACTGGTCGACTCTGTCTTTAATAGGATTAGTGGGGGCACGCTGAGTGCACCCACTGGGTGTAGTCTCCAAGGCTAAGGTCGACTGCTGGCAGTCAGCCTTAGGCTTTATGATGTCGATCTTTCTGTCAGTTGACTATGTCGACTGGACTTCACAAACCGGTGGGGGCACGCTGAGTGCACCCACTGGGTGTAGTCCCCGAGACTGTGGTCGACTGCTTGCAGTCGATTACAGTCTTAAAGAATACATCCCCCTCTTTTTTTTTGAGGTCGACTGGTCGACTTTATCTTCAACAGGATTAGTGGGGGCACGCTGAGTGCACCCACTGGGTGTAGTCCCCGAGACTACGGTCGAATGCTTGTATTCGGCTGTAGTCTTAGAAACGTGTGATTTTTCCTTTTTCACTCGGAAGTGAATTATATTTGACATTTAGTCGATTGGTTCTTCGCAGAACTCCTGTGATCTTGTGGCTCGCTACTCTGAGCTGGAAAACAAGCACACTCAACTCGAGCTGAGCTTGAAGCTGGTTCAGGAGAAGCTGACGAAGGCAAAGGAGGAGACCGAAGGTATGTTTGGTGAGACCCTGACGACTGCTTTTCCCCTTGCTTGTTTCAAAATCTGATCTTGCTGTAACTTGCAGGTAAGGTAAGGGAGGCCCAACAGAAGAAAGACCTCGAACTAGCTGAGAAGATCAAGCTTGCTGACGAGAAGTTAGCTTCAGTCACCAAGCTTGAACAAGACAATACCAATCTGAAAGCTGCTCTTGGGATCGCCAACAAGGAGGTCAGTCGACTGAAAACTGATAAAGCTGCCCTGACCGACCAAGTCAGTAAGTTGACTGGGAAGAAAAATGATCTGGAGGCCTTCCTGAGTGGTCTTGCCAAGAAGATGTTTCTTATGCTTGAAGGTAAACCTCTATGCTCGGCAAACATTTCCAATCGTGGTTATTCCATTCGACCATCCCCTTGACTCAGTGATCATCCTTGCAGAATTTTGCCAAAACTTTGAAGAAGAAACTAGCCGGCTGGAGCCAAACCTCGACCCCGTCAATTCTCCGGTGAACGACGAAGTTGCCATGGATGTTTTCCGACTGGAGTCTCGTGTTGCAGCTGTCGTGGACTATCTCGCAAGGCTGAAGGCCGCCACATCTTGCATCGACTCGACGCTCTGGCCTGGGGAGACACTTCAGAATGACCTTGAGTCGCTGATGGCTCGCTTGAACACGATCCCTGGTCGAGTGCAGGAATGGAAGAAGTCCTCGGCTCGGTGTGGTGCAGATGTTGCTCTGTGTCTGGCCCGAGTCCACTGCAAAGATGCGCGAGAAGAGAAGCTGGCGGCCCTCCGGGTGGCCAACACCAAGAAACACGACTTCAGGTCCTTTATGGAAACTTTCCTTGCGGCTGCCACTCGGATCGCCGACGGAATTGACCTTGATGAGTTTGTTGCACCTTCCAGCCCTCCACAGGAGGGGTAAAAAACTTCTTCTAGCTCGACGCTTTAAATTTGCCTCGGTATGCCGAGTGGAACTGTAACCGATAAACCTTAACGGGCTTAATGCCTGAGCACTTTCGGTTCCTTTAGATATCGATTCAAACTTGAATTTGGTGCTTGAATACGATTGCTTTTGGCTCGAAATGTCTTTTGCAGGTTCAAAGCAAGGCGCCTTTACTGCAATCGACTTATTCTTTAGTCCACTTAGGCGAGCACTGGGCTGCGGCTAAGCCTCCGAGTGGAAGTCCGGCTTACCACTCGGTAGGATTTTTATAACTTAGGCGAGCACTGGGCTGCAGCTAAGCCTCCGAGTGAGAGGTTTACTCTTCACTCGGTAGGATTTTCATATCTTAGACTAGCACTGGGCTGCAGCTAAGCCCCCGAGTGAGAGGTTTGCTCTTCACTCGGTAGGATTTTGATAACTTAGGCTAGCACTGGGCTGCAGCTAAGCCTCCGAGTGAGAGGTTTGCTCTTCACTCGGTAGGATTTTTATAACTTAGGCGAGTGCTTGGACTGCAGCTAAGCCCCCGAGTGAGAGGTTTGCTCTTCACTCGGTAGGATTTTGATAACTTAGGCGAGTACTTGGACTGCAGCTAAGCCTCCGAGTGGAAGTCCGGCTTACCACTCGGTAGGATTTTTATATCTTAGGCGAGTGCTTGGACTGCAGCTAAGCCCCCGAGTGAGAGGTTTGCTCTTCACTCGGTAGGATTTTGATAACTTAGGCGAGTACTTGGACTGCAGCTAAGCCTCCGAGTGGAAGTCCGGCTTACCACTCGGTAGGATTTTTATATCTTAGGCGAGTACTTGGACTGCAGCTAAGCCTCCGAGTGGAAGTCCGGCTTACCACTCGGTAGGATTTTTATATCTTAGGCAAGTGCTTGGACTGCAGCTAAGCCCCCGAGTGAGAGGTTTGCTCTTCACTCAGTAGGATTTTTACAAACTTAGGCGAGTGCTTTGGACTGCAGCTAAGCCTCCGAGTGAGAGGTTTGCTCTTCACTCGGTAGGATTTTGATAACTTAGGCTAGCACTGGGCTGCAGCTAAGCCTCCGAGTGAGAGGTTTGCTCTTCACTCGGTAGGATTTTGATAACTTAGGCTAGCACTGGGCTGCAACTAAGCCTCCGAGTGAGAGGTTTGCTCTTCACTCGGTAGGATTTTTATAACTTAGGCGAGTGCTTGGACTGCAGCTAAGCCCCCGAGTGAGAGGTTTGCTCTTCACTCGGTAGGATTTTGATAACTTAGGCGAGTACTTGG
>NC_041384.1:145926394-145962818 GCF_002162155.2 Triticum dicoccoides | reverse complement strand
TTTGCTCTTCACTCGGTAGGATTTTGATAACTTAGGCTAGCACTAGGCTGCAGCTAAGCCTCCGAGTGAGAGGTTTGCTCTTCACTCGGTAGGATTTTTATAACTTAGGCGAGTGCTTGGACTGCAGCTAAGCCCCCGAGTGAGAGGTTTGCTCTTCACTCGGTAGGATTTTGATAACTTAGGCGAGTACTTGGACTACAGCTAAGCCTCCGAGTGGAAGTCCGGCTTACCACCGGTAGGATTTTTATATCTTAGGCGAGTACTTGGACTGCAGCTAAGCCTCCGAGTGGAAGTCTGGCTTACCACTCGGTAGGATTTCGATAACTTAGGCGAAACGGATTCGCAGCTAAGCCTCTGAGTGGGAGTCTGGCTCACCACTCGGTAGGATTTTTACAAACTTAGGCGAAACGGATTCGCGGCTAAGTCACCCACTGAGGGGGAATTTTATTGGACAAAAATAAAAAGTGACAAAAATTATGGAGGAACTATGACACTATTATTTTGAGGTCCATGAACTACAGAAGTACTTTATTGCAACTCATCCGAGTGATAAAACTTAAGTGTAAAATGGGCGGAGTAGTTCCGCGTTCCAAGCTCGGGGCTCGTCGATATTATGCTCGGCGTTGTAAAGACGGTACGCCCCGTTGTGGAGAACCTTGGTGACGATGAAGGGACCTTCCCAAGAAGGAGCAAGCTTGTGTGGTTTGTGCTGATCCACTCGGAGAACTAAATCTCCTTCCTGGAAGGCTCGACCTCTCACATTTCTGGCGTGGAAACGACACAAATCTTGTTGGTAGATGGTCGACTGGATCAGAGCCATCTCCCTTTCTTCCTCTAAAAGATCGACTGCGTCCTGCCGCGCTTGTTCAGCTTCTGCTTCGTTGTAGATTTCAACTCGAGGAGCATTGTGGAGAAGATCACTCGGCAAGACTGCTTCAGCTCCGTAGACCAAGAAGAATGGAGTTCTTCCGGTCGACCGATTAGGTGTGGTCCGCAGCCCCCAAAGCACTGAGGGAAGTTCGTCGACCCAAGCTCCAGCTGCATGCTTGAGATCACGCATCAGTCGGGGTTTCAATCCCTTGAGAATCAGGCCATTAGCTCGCTCTGCTTGTCCATTCGACTGCGGATGGGCGACTGAAGCGTAGTCGACCCGTGTGCCTTGGGAGTTACAGAAATCTCTGAATTCCTCCGAGTCAAAGTTCGACCCATTATCCGTAATGACGCTGTGCGAGACTCCATATCTGAATATTAGTTCCCTGATGAAGCTAACAGCAGTACCGGTGTCAAGGTTCTTGATTGGTTTAGCCTCGATCCACTTGGTGAACTTGTCGACTGCCACCAGTACATGCGTGAAGCCGCTTCGTCCTGTTCTCAAAGGACCGACCATGTCCAAACCCCATACTGCGAAAGGCCAGACGAGTGGGATGGTCTTCAGAGCCGATGCAGGCTTGTGCGACATATTCGAGTAGAACTGACATCCCTCGCACTTATCCACTATCTCCTTTGCCATCTCATTCGCCTTTGGCCAGTAAAATCCGGCTCGGTATGCTTTGGCCACGATGGTCCGAGAGGACGCATGATGACCACAGGTCCCCGAGTGGATATCATTGAGGATGAGTCGACCTTCTTCTGGTGTTATGCACTTCTGACCAACTCCAGTCGCGCTTTCTCTGAATAATTGTCCTTTGATTACGGTAAAGGCCTTAGATCGACGGACGATCTGTCGAGCCTCTTCCTCATCCTCCGGAAGCTCTTTTCTCAGGATATACGCGATATATGGAACTGTCCAGTCGGGAATGACCACCAAGACCTCCATGATCAAGTCGAGCACCGCTGGGACTTCAACCTCAGTCGGATCTATGGCATTCTTGGGCTGTGGAGCTTCTTCGGTGAAAGGATCTTCTTTGACTGACGGAGTGTGTATATGCTCCAAGAACACACCACTCGGAATGGCTTCTCTCTTGGAACCTATCTTTGCTAGATCATCAGCTGCTTGATTTTTCAGTCGGGGTATATGATGGAGCTCCAACCCCTCGAACTTCTTTTCCAGCTTCCTCACTACACTGCAGTATCCAGTCATGGCTGGGCTTCTCACGTCCCACTCCTTCATCACTTGGTTGACCACTAAAACCGAGTCGCCATAGACCATCAGGCGACGGACGCCGAGTGAAATGGCCATGCGCAATCCATATAAGAGGGCCTCATATTCTGCCTCATTGTTGGAGGAATCAAAGTGAATCTGGACACATATCTGAGCTTATCTCCTCTGGGGGAAACCAGGACAACCCCAGCACCGGAACCATTCAACATCTTAGAGCCATCAAAGAACATGGTCCAATGCTCCGAGTGAATTTCACTCGGCTGCTGCTGTTCAATCCACTCGGCGAGGAAATCTGCTATTGCCTGGGACTTAATGGCTTTCTTTGCCTCAAACTTGATATCAAGGGGAAGAAGTTCAATCGCCCATTTGGCCACTCGACCAGTTGCATCTCTGTTGTGCAAAATCTCTGATAGTGGAGCATCGCTGACGACTGTGATGGAATGATCAGAGAAGTAATGAGCAACCTTCTTTGTGGTCATGTATATTCCATACACAAGCTTCTGATAATGAGGATATCTCTGCTTGGATGGAGTCAAGACTTCAGACAAATAATACACTGGGCGCTGAACTTTGAGAGCTTTTCCTTCTTCTTCCCGCTCGACCGTAAGCACAGTACTGACGACTTGTCCTGTGGCTGCGATATAGAGCAACAGAGGCTCTTTGCTGATTGGAGCAGCAAGCACCGGCTGGGTGGAGAGCAGAGCTTTTAGCTCGGCAAACGCTGCATCAGCTTCTGGAGTCCACTCGAACTTGTCTGCCTTCTTCATCAGTCGGTAAAGAGGCAATGCCTTTTCACCGAGTCGTGAGATGAATCGACTTAATGCGGCCAAGCATCCAGTAAGTTTCTGGACATCGTGCACTCGCACAGGGCGTTTCATTCGGAGAATAGTGTCGATCTTCTCTGGATTAGCGTCGATTCCCCGTTCGGAAACGAGAAAACCGAGTAACTTGCCACCAGGAACTCCAAATGTGCACTTTGATGGATTGAGCTTGATATCATACCTTCTGAGGTTGGCAAATGTTTCGGCGAGATCAGCGAGCAGGTCGGAACCTTTTCGTGACTTGACAACGATATCATCCATATATGCTTCCACATTCCGACTGATTTGAGTGAGTAGACACTTTTGAATCATTCGCATAAATGTGGCTCCGGCATTCTTGAGGCCGAACGGCATGGTGATATAGCAGAAGCACCCAAATGGAGTGATGAAAGCTGTTTTTACCTCGTCGGGTCCGTACAGACAGATCTGGTGGTACCCGGAATAGGCATCTAGAAAAGATAATCTCTCGCATCCCGCGGTCGAGTCAACAATTTGATCTATGCGAGGGAGAGGAAAATGATCTCTCGGGCAGGCCCGGTTGATGTGCTTGAAATCAATGCACATTCGGAGCGACTTGTCCTTCTTAGGAACCATGACGACATTAGCGAGCCACTCGGAGTGGTATATCTCTCGGATAAATCCTGCCGCCAACAGTCGAGCCACTTCCTCACCAATGGCTTTTCTCTTCTGGACGGCGGACCGCCGAAGATGCTCTTTGACTAGTTTTGCAGATGAGTCGACTCTTAGGTGATGCTCAGCCAGTCCCCTGGGAACACCTGGCATGTCAGCGGGCTTCCATGCAAAAATGTCCCAGTTCTCACGGAGGAACTGGATGAGCGCTTCTTCCTATTTTGGGTCGAGTGTTGTGGAGATGCGGGTCGGAGCTGCATCGGGGTCGGTCGGGTGAATGTGAACAGGCTTCGTCTCACCGGACGACTGAAATGCAGACTCTGTGGCGGGTTTCTTGGATCGCAGCAAGTCACTCGGATCTGCGTTTTGCTTGTATTCCTTGAACTCGACCGCTGTCACCTGGGAATCGGCAATCTTTGAGCCCTTCTGAAAGCACTCTTCTGCCTTTTTCCGATCACCGGTGATAGTGATCACTCCTTTGGGGCCGGGCATCTTCAATTTGAGGTACACGTAACATGGTCGAGCCATGAACCGTGCGTAAGCTGGTCTCCCCAAAATGGCATGATATGCACTCTGAAAATCCACGACCTCAAACGTCAACTTTTCTTTGCGAAAATGTTTCGAATCACCAAACACCACGTCCAAAGCTATTTGGCCGAGTGACTCGGCTTTCTTCCCTGGTATAACTCCATGAAAGCTCATGTTACTAGTGCTCAGTCGGGACATCGGAATGCCCATTCCTTTCAGTGTGTCTGCATACAACAAATTCAGCCCGCTTCCACCGTCCATCAGCACTTTTGTCAGTCGAGTGCCTTCGACAACTGGATCGACCACCAAGGCTTGCCTCCCAGGGGTGGCAATATGAGTCGGGTGATCAGATTGGTCGAATGTGATGGGTATTTGGGACCATTTCAGATAATTTGCTTTTGCTGGGGCAACCATGTTCACCTCTCGGTTAATGACTTTCAATCGACTCTTGCTTTCCACATCTGCAAAGATCATCAGAGTGGAGTTGATATGCGGATATCCTTCCTCACTGTCCTCCTTGTCTTCGGCCTTGTCCGACTCCTTCTCCTTGTCCTTAGACTGTTTTCCCTGAAACTGCTGGATCAGGAGTCGACATTGGCGAGTGGTGTGCTTCGGGTAGATGATATTCCCCTCTTCGTCTTTCTTCGTGTGGATGTGACATGGCATATCCATTACGTCGTTCCCTTCTTTATCCTTTACCTTCTTAGGGTTCCAGGATCCTTTTGGTTTCCCCTTAAACTTTACCTGAGTCACGGCCAGAGCCTCTCCAGGAGCTGCTGGTTCAGCCTTCCGCTTTTGTTTCCGACTGGTGTTTCCCTTTTCCGACTGGGTCGGCTTGTGCTTGCCGCTTCGGAGTCGGTCTTCTTCTTCGCCGTTGGCGTACTTGGTAGCAATCTCCATCATCCGACTCAAGGTCATGTCACCGGTTCGACCAAATTTCAAACTTAATTCTCTGTTCTTGACGCCATCCTTGAAGGCGCAGACTGCCTGGTGATCAGACACATTCTCCACAGTATGGTGCAAAGTGATCCATCTCTGAATATACTCTCTGAGAGTCTCATTGGTCTTCTGCACGCAGACTTGCAACTCTGTCAGCCCAGCTGGTCGCTTGCAAGTTCCTTCAAATGTTCTGATGAACACTCGGGACAGATCTTCCCAAGTGTAAATGCTGCTAGGAGGTAATTGAGTCAACCATGCCCTGGCAGAACCTTCCAGCATGAGGGGCAAATGCTTCATGGCCACCTCGTCGTTTCCACCACCAATCTGAACCGCCACTCGGTAGTCCTCGAGCCAAGTTTCAGGCTTAGACTCACCAGTGAACTTGCTGACTCCTGTTGCCAACCTGAAATTGGGAGGGATAACTGTGGCTCTGATAGCTCTGCTGAAACATTCAGGACCAGAAACATGCACTCGACTGCTTGTGGGCGCATCTCTGTCGAGTCCACCTCGATGGGCTCTGTTCCGGTCGACCAAACCTTGCACGATATTGGACCGCACGTCGAAGCCTGGTTCTCGGGGGTCGACTGGAACTCTTCGCCCCGCACTGAGCTGACGCCTGTCATCTTGCTGCCGAGGAGTGTAAGACCCACCCCTCGGAGGGGAATTGGGCACTCGACGCCTATCATCTCGGTCGAGTCGGTCACCATATTGGTCTTGCCGATTCTCGCGCCCTTCACGCCGCGGAGGCGATCTGGGGCTGTGAGCCGACTGAACCGTATTCGCAGCGACGGATCGACTGTGAATTCTGTTGCGCGACTGCGACACGGCCGAATTCTGATCTCCTACTGCCCGGAGCAGATCCCTGATCTGCATCAAGCCTCTGCCAGCTTCCGACTGAGAAGGCTGGATAGACTCTGCTATGCGGGTCGCAGCTGCTAAATTCTGGATTGGGGTTCGATATACCTGAGTCGGCGGGAAGAGTTGACGTCGACTGTTGTCGGGAACTCGTTGCCGCGCGCGCTCGTCGAGTGCTCGCTGAAGATTCTCCAGTCGAGTGCGTTCAGCCAAGTTGGCCAAACGTGCCTCCTCCAAGGCGCGAGCCTCGGGGGTTTCTCCTGCGATGGGCGTACGCAGGGCATCCACGTTCCTGCGGCGAAGTTCCTCTCTTTGCAGAGAGTCGAGTGGCTCGGGCTGGTACTCTTCGTGGTCTTGTGCGGGGTCGCCTCCGTCGCCTGCTCCACCATCACGGGCAAAGCCAGGGGGACTGCGGGGCCCGTCGACCATCAGGATTTCCGCCGCTGGATCACTGCTATCGCACTCGGATGCAGTCTCTACGGAGCCAGTCGACAGATCGAACAGGCCGTAGAGAGATTCGTCGGGCTCGATTGCCGCAACATGAGAGGTGGCCGTCTGGTGAGCCACCGCGTGCCTCACCCACCGCTGAAGCCTCGACCGGCCCGAGCGCTTGCGCTGGCGGGAGACCGGGAGGGTGGACGATGGAGGAGTCGACCGATACGGGGTCGACGGTTGCCGCAGCAGAACGCCGCGGACACATGCGCGAAAATGCGTCGCACCGCGGACGGGGAGCGCATCAACGTCGAGTGGAGCCTCCTGGAGCCAGGCGGAGTCGTCGGCGATGAAGGTGAGAGCACCGAGACGGATCTCTCGACCCTCGACCAAAACTCCAGCAGCCACCATCATGAAAGTACTCAGAAGAATCGCAACTTCTCCACAAAATTGCTAAAACACCTGCCCCACGGTGGGCGCCAACTGTCGTGGTTCTAAGCCTGACAGTAGAGTGGGGGTAGGTATGGAGAGGCAAGGTCCTAGCTATGGAGAGGTTGTAAACACAAGGGATGTACGAGTTCAGGCCCTTCTCGGAAGAAGTAATAGCCCTACGTCTCGGAGCCCGGAGGCGGTCGAGTGGATTATGAGTATATGAGTTACAAGGTGCCGAACCCCTTGACCTGTGGAGGGGGGTGGCTTATATAGAGTGCGCCAGGACCCCAGCCAGCCCACGTAGGAGAGGGTTTAAGGTGAGTTAAGTCCGGGGCATTACTGGTAACGCCCCACATAAAGTGTCTTTACTATCATAAAGTCTACTTAATTACAGGCCGTTGCAATGCAGAGTGCCTCTTGACCTTCTGGTGGTCGAGTGAGTCTTTGTGGTCGAGTCCTTCAAGTCAGTCGAGTGAGTCCCTCGTTGGTCGACTGGAAGGTGACCTCTTCCAAGGGTGTCCTTGAGCAAGGTACTTAGATCAGGTCTGTGACCCTACCCTAGGTACATGACCCCATCACAGCCTACGCACCAGATTGTGCTCGCACGCCTCCCGTTCAGTCAAGGTCAAGAAGATGTCCGCGCGGCACCTCCTACATCCATTAAAACCAAGACACATGGCGTTACGTGAATGGTTAACAGAATGCACACGGTTTGTGTTATATAAACGTTTGAGATATTAAAGTGGCAGGTATTTTTTCAGAATGCCTTTGTTGGCTGTCATTATTCGATTGCGCCTTCTCTCGGAATGGACACAAAAAATATCACATCATATCGGGTGCCATTCCATGATAGCATGCCAAGTTTCATGAATTTCAGACGAGTTTTGGATTTACTAGAATTTAAAAACCAGGCATCTCAATGTTTTGCTAGCAATCAACGGTGCCCTGGTGTTTGAAATTCATTCCCATTTCTTGCATGGGACCTAAGCATGCACCCAAGGACACAGATTTGATTTTCCAACCAATTTATAAGCACTAGAGCATGTGCATGTAGTTCAAATTTGAATTATGCACATAAATACATTGAAAACTCAGCTAATGCATAAAAATGTCCAAACGAACCCTAAAAAAACACAAAAATTGACACAACACTCCTGTTGTTCTATGTTGACACGAGAATTTTTTTGGAAACAATAAGAGGCAATGGATATCGTTTCGTCCCCAAAGGTGGGACGTTCCCTACCGAAACCATCATGCTTGTTGTGAGAAGCTCTAGTTTGTGAGAAGCATATACCCAAACCTGCCCCAAACGGGACAAAAATTTTACCACGGCATGTTGATGCCCCTCCATGAAAGCATTCCAAGTTTCATGAATTTCAGACGAGTTTTGGATTTACTAGAATTTAAAAACCAGGCATCTCAATGTTTTGCCGGCAATCAACGGTGCCCTGGTGTTTGAAATTCATTCCCATTTCTTGCATGGGACCTAAGCATGCACCCAAGGACACAGATTTGATTTTTCAACCAATTTATATGCACTGGAGCATGTGCATATAGTTCAAATTTGAATTATGCACATAAATGCATTGAAAACTCAGTTAATGCATAAAAATGTCCAAACGAACCCCGAAAAATCACAAAAATTGACACAACACTCCTGTTGTTCTATGTTGACATGAGAAAAAAATTTGGAAGCAATAAGAGGCAATGGATATCGTTTCTTCCCCAAAGGTTGGACGTTCCCGACCCAAACCATCATGCTTGTTGTGAGAAGCTCTGGTTTGTGAGAAGCATATACCCAAACCAGCCCCAAATGGAGCAAAATTTTACCACGGCATGTTGATGCTGCTCCATGATAGCATGGCAAGTTTCATGAATTTTGGACAAGTTTACGATTTAGTAGAATTTAATAACCAGGCATCTCAATGTTTTGCCGGCAATCAACGGTATCCTGGTGTTTGAAATTCATTCCCATTTCTTGCATGGGACCTAAGCATGCACCCAAGGACACATATTTGATTTTTCAACCAATTTATATGCACTGGAGCATGTGCATGCAGTTCAAATTTTAATTATGCACATAAATGCATTGAAAACCCAGTTAATGCATAAAAATGTCCAAACGAACCCCGAAAAATCACAAAAAATGACACAACCCTCCTATTGTTCTATGTTGAGACGAGAAAAAAATTTGAAGCAATAAGAGGCAATTGATATCATTTCGTCCCCAAAGGTGGGACGTTCCCTACCCAAACCATCACGCTTGTTGTGAGAAGCTCTGGTTTGTGAGAAGCATATACCCAAACCTACCCCAAATGGGACAAAAAAATTACCACGGCATGTTGATGCCGCTCCATGATAGCATGCTAAGTTTCATGAATTTCAGACGAGTTTTGGATTTACTAGAATTTAAAAACCAGGCATCTCAATGTTTTGCCAGCAATCAATGGTGCCGTTCCCATTTCTTGCATGGGACCTAAGCATGCACCCAAGGACACAGATTTGATTTTTCAACCAATTTATATGCACTGGAGCATGTGCATATAGTTCAAGATTGAATTATGAACATAAATGCATTGAAAACTCAGTTAATGCATAAAAATGTCCAAACGAACCCCCAAAAATCACAAAAATTGACACAACACTCATGTTGTTCTATGTTGACACGAGAAATTTTTTGGAAGAAATAAGAGGCAATGGATATCGTTTCGTCCCCAAAGGTGGGATGTTCCCTACCCAAACCATCATGCTTGTTGTGAGAAGCTCTGGTTTGTGAGAAGCATATACCCAAACCTGCCCCAAATGGACAAAAAATTTACCATGGCATGTTGATGCCGCTCCATGATAGCATGCCAAGTTTCATAAATTTCAGACGAGTTTTGGATTTGATAGAATTTAAAAATCAGGTATCTCAATGTTTGCGGCCGAGTGACGGTGGTGGGGTGTTTGACATTCATTCGCATTTCTTGCATGGGACCTAAGCAGGCAACCAAGGACACAGATTTGAATTTTCAACTAATTTATATGCATTAGAGCATGTGCATGTAGTTCAAATTTAAATTATGCACATGAATGCACATAAAACTCAGTTAATGTGTAAAAATGTTCAAGCGAACCCCGAAAAATCCCAAAAAATTGACACAACACTCCTGTTGTTCTATGTTGACACTAGGAAAAAAATTGAAATCGAGAAGAGGCAATGGATATTGTTTCGTCCAAAAAGGTGAAACGTTCCCTGCCGAAACAATCACACTTGTTGTGCGAGAAGCTCTGGTTTATGAGAAGCTTATGCCCAAACCTGCCCCAAATGGGACAAAAAATTTACCACAGCATGTTGATGCCGCTCCATGATAGATGCCAAGTTTCATGAATTTCGGGTGAATTTTGGATTTACTAGAATTACAAAAGCAAGTACGTCGACGTTTGCCAAAGAGCCACGGTGTCGTGGTGTTCGAATTTCATCCCCATTTCTTGCATGGGAGAGAAGCATAAAACCATGGACACATATATGATTTTACAACCCATGTTGGTGCACTGGAGCATGCGCATGTAGTTTAATTTTGAATTGTGCACCTAAAATGGCTAGAAAACCAATTTAATGTATAAAATGTTCAAACGAACCCTGAATAATTCCAATTCTTTTACAACACACATATAGTTGCATGTTCACTCCAGATAAAAGGTCTAGCAATTCAAACACCGTCCATTGCCCTATGACCCCATTATGTAATTCAAATCAAGATGAAAAATTAAGTAGATCGCACACAGTTTATTATCACCAACTGTGTGAGATGTAACACAAAATATCCTGGAGCACCGTCGGTGTATAATACGCATATGGCTTACGCGAGAAGGTGCATCGGCTACAGTCCACAGCCGGTGTCTCAAGCACACTAGCTCACTCCCCAAATACCATTTCACTGTTCAATCATCACCGGTAAAAGATGGGCATGTGGACCCGTGTCCTGAGGGCAACTTCGGTGGCCCACTCCGGCGAGAGCGTGGCCACAGCCGCCATGCGCGTGCTAACATGGTGCATGAACGCGGCCACAATCTGAGACCGGGTGGCCATGGCAGCCCAAACGGCCGTTGTTGCTTCTCAGGTGGCGGTAGCAACATCTGGCTTGGGGATAACAACTGGCAAGAGTGGCATGACAGTTGTCTGTTCCGCAGCGGCGGCCTTAGCCCTAATGGAGGCCGCCCACGACCATGTCGAGGCTGCCCACGCCTAGCTCCTGGTGGTCACCGCACAAGTCGAACAAAGCTTCTCCGACAACGGTCGGCAACCCACAGCCGAAGAGCTGGCAATCGCTGAGAGTATTCGAGTAGCCGTACGTTCCTCCACCGCATACCTTGCAATGATGGAGCCCGTCCAAGCCCAGATCACGTCCGCCCACGCCCAGTTCGATGGCGAGATGCTTGCCGAGTATGGTGCGATGGATGCCATGGAGCCCCTTCCCCAGGAGACCGTCGGGCGCGAGCTGGACATGGAGGCGGCGGCGGAGATCGATGAGCACCAGCCATAGTAGTACTCTTTGTTTTGTTGAATTAAGAGCACCGGTCTTTAATTTGTTAGAGTGATGTTTAGGTTAGCTAGCTCTATTTAATTGCTGAACTTGCTTGATTAAGAAGTTAGTCTCCTTTGTGTACCCAAATTATGCAATGACGTGGATGACCACTGTAACCAGGGAAATTCGAACCAAAATTTTTGACATTCAAACTCATCACACACGGGTTAAGCTATCTGAATAGTTTGTGATGTTCACATATTGTACATAGTTCTGAATAAGGGACCGTGTCTGATGACACTTTGCGCGCCAATTTTTTCGATGAAGCGATTCCAAATTTTCAGCTTCTGCGGAAATATCTACCTTCCTGCCCCCCCCCTACCAAAAGCCACATTTCCCCTTTTTCCACATTCCTTTACAAGGTGAAACCTTCACTCCTTGCCTGCAGCGCCGCCTCCTCGTCGGTGACCCTCCTTCACGCTGCTCGGCCTCGTCTATCTAGGCAGGTAATCCACACCCGACGTCCATCCTCCTCCTTCCACATCCCACATGCCCCGACCGCCAGCGCGAGCGTGACACCTTCCACCCAAATCACTGACCCCTCCACCAAATAAGCGCAGCCCGAAGCCATGGTGCACGCGATATAGCCAGGATCTCAAGGAGCATTTGGCAGCGGAGAAGCAAATCGCGGCCGAACGCGCGGATGAGGTCGCGATGGCTGCCATTCTTGCCGACCCCCAGATCTTGGAGGAGCACCTTGCCATTTTATAGCTACGCCGATTAAGCATGCTCGGTTTACCCATTGCGTGTGTTGCTCCTGCATTTCCTTCACAAATTCTAGTGAATTATCCTATATAATTTTACCATGCAATCTGTTGCTCCAGTGTATATGTTCTATATGTCGTGCAGTGTGGTGCTCACTTATTAACTGTTTTGTTAATTAGTTGTCGTCTTCAGTTAACTGTTTGGTTCAATTCTGCAAATGTGATGTTCAATTCTTCAGGCTGCAATTTTGTATTGTCTTCCATGTGAGAAATAAATCGAATTTATCTTTACAAAATACATGAGAAACAAATACAATTGCTATATTTTCAAGTTGGCAAGCATGCTTGGTTTGGTTATACATTGTGCAATGTGGTGCTCAGTTAATGTTTGGTTCATTTGTGTTGTGGTGTTTAGTTAACTGTTTGGTTTAATTCTGCAATGCGATGTTCAATAGTTGTGGGTGCATTCTGTTATTGTATACCATGTGAGGAATAAATTTAATTTGGCTATAGTAAATACTTAACCTGATGACTAACTACCTTATATGTGTTGCAGGGAAACAATGGGAAACACTGAGGTTTACAATCGAGGTTAGCACGTGCATGGTTCGTTGTCTAATAGCACATTATTATGCAATTGCAGGAACCATTCTAATATTTTGGTTTTTAACAAGTTGGTCTTGCACATGTAGGCCCTGCTATCAGAGGTTTTGACCCACTGTTCGACCCTTTTTGCATATGGGGAAATGAGTTTTCCATGAATATCAATCAAATCAAGAAACTCAGAAAGATTGTTAGGACAAAGAAATTAGCAACAAAAAACAACAAGATCTTTGTCTGCACAATGAAGAGGACATCAGTTCACTACAAGATGGTACTAACTATTATACCTTGCCTTTTTTTATTCCTTTGTCCCATTTCCAATATAGAGTAGATATTTATGCACATCCTTGTTTTCAGGCCTTTCCAAAGCAGTTCACTGATGATTACCTCTCAACCCACCTCTATGGTCAGGAGGCGAGGAAGGTTTTCATACAACACCCACAGTTCAATATTGAAGTGTTCCATAAGAGGACGAAGGACGGACGGTCAATCATCCACATGCACTGGCCTAAAGTTGCAAAGACCTTCAACATGAATGAAGGCTCAATATTCGCCTTCCGCTTCAGCAGTTTTCCAGATGAGATGCATCTGTGTATATACCGTCTATGATGATAATTTCGAAAGGTTCTACATGTTGCATGTGAAATTTGGTGCTGGTGCAGTTGTGTGATGGGGTAGCTGAGTGCTGAAGCTATATCATGTTGTACTCTGATGTATTTCAATTATGAAATTCTGCTTCCTTAATATGGAAATGAAATATATTATGTGATTAATATGAATGTCAATTAGATCAATAAATGGATTATTAATAATAGGGCAATTAACCTGCTAATGGCGAATTAGCATGCTAATTGGGTTTTGCTATTGCAAACGGTTGTTGAAAAAATACCGTGGGCGATGACCTCAGGCAACACACACAGTTTCTAGGAATAAACCGTGTTGGATCAATGAACAATCACACGTGACTTTCTCTTGAAAACTGTTTGCGTTAGGCCACCTTGCGCAAACGTTTACCACATAAAAACTCTGTGTGATGGGCAGCCTTTGCCACATAGTTTCTTCTACGGACCGTGTTTGAAACATTCAATAACGCAAACGATTTAACAGGAAAAATTGTGTGTGATGTACCTGTGAACGGAAACGTTTTCCTTGGAGCAACTATGTGGGATGTACATACGAATGGAAACGTTTAGCGGGGACTGACTATGTGGGATGTACTTGCGACCGGAAACAATTTCACCATATAATTGTATTTTTTAGCTCTACTGTACATATTTCCGTATTTGAGCTCTCGTCGGTCGCACACGACCTCATTTTGCCGAGCGTGTGTGTCAGGAGGGCCTATCCCCAATGGTTTTTGGGTCGTGTGGGAAGGACCCCCCCCTATCACCCACACTCACTTGGTGACGGTTCCAAATGCCGTCGCGAAAAGGGGTTAAAAACCGTTTGTTTAGGACCAATGCGTACTAGTGCCTCCTTGCCCACAACTTCCTTTTGATTGCTCAAAAGGCCGTTGAGGTTCTTCTCACCTTGTATGCAAGACACAAGACCTTTCTCAAGTTGCTCCTTCAACTTAGCATTCTCCTCCACAAGATGCACATGCACAACATGGGTTAGTAGCATTTGCATTATCAATTAAGACCATATGAGGAAAAGTGGCATTTTCCTTAGTTAGCTTCACTTGGAGTTGATCATGAGACTCTTTGACGCTAGCATGAGCACCCTTCAAGGCTTTGTGATCCTTGTCGAGTATATCAAACTCCTCCTTGAGTCTAGCAAGATTAACCCCAAGTTTGGCCTTCTCGGAATTGAGCACACGAGATACAACAAGTGCATGATTAAGATCTTTCTTTAATTTAGCATGACCATCATTGTGTGACTACTCAAGAGCCAAACGATGACCACGCTCTTCCTCAAGAGCATTAGAGAGATCCGATATCTCATCAGCATAGTCACGACTATGTCCCTCCATCTTAGAGATGGTGTCTTTGTGAGCCTCGATCATGTCATTGGCTTCACCAAGTTGTTCCAAGAGAGCAACAAAGTGCTTCTTGGACTTACCCTTGAGCTTACTCATAAAAGACTCAAATTCATGTTCTTCCTCATTAGACCCCTCACTTTCATCAATGCAATCTGTCAAAGAGGGATTAGTAGTGATGGTAGTTTTGATGTTGGGGGTTACCTTGTTGGTGGCTTTGGCCATGAGGCACTTAGCGGTGATGTTCTCGTTGGGTGAGTCGAAGAGAGACACCCGTGGAGTTTTTGCATTGGCAACGGAGGCCATGGCAACCGTCTCGCCATCTTCATCATCATCATCATCCTCATTGTACTCTTCCTGTGCCACCAACCCCTTGGGATGAGTCTTCTTGGTGAAGTTGCTCTTGTTGGGGAAGGACTTGGCCTTGTCTTTTCGGATGAGCTTGTCACCATTGTCTTCCCTCTTCTCATATGGGCACTCCGCAACAAAATGGCTCACATTGCCACAATTATAGCAAGTCCTCACATGTTGCTTGCCCTTCATGCCACTTGAGTTGTTCTTGTTGAAGTTGGGCCTTGTGTTCTTCTCCAAAATTGCCTTGAAGCGAGAGCCATGTGCTCATGATAAGCATATTTCGTATCTTCGGGGTTGCTCTCCTATTATTCCTCTTCTTCCTCTTCTTCCTCTTCGTCCTATTATTCCACACTGGCCTTGGCCTACAAGGCAAGGTTGGGCTTCTTTGCTCTTTGAGAACGCAACACTGCATTGTCGGCGGTCTTGTCCAAGATCCTCATAGCCACAAACTCACCCAACACTTCACTTGAGGACAAGGTGCGGAAGTTCGGCCTTTGATGGATGACAGAGAACATGGCCTTGTGGTAAGGCATCATGGCCTTGAGGAACATGCGCTTGATCCAATCATCATACGTATCCTTGCTCCCATGATCTCGGAGTGAGACCGCGAGAGTGGTTAATCTCCGGTAAAGCTCACGAGGTTCTTCATCTTCATTCATTGCAAACTCATAGGATTCATCTTGCACCACTTCATAGTTGGAGCGTTAAATGCTTGCGCTTCCCTTGTAAAGGGAAACAACATGGTGCCATGCTTCCTTGGCCACGGTGAAAGGTCAAAGATGTGCAATATCTTTGGAAGGAATTGCATCTTGGATGATGAAGAGAGCATTCTCGTTGAATTGATGATCCGCGGCTTATCTAGGGGTGAAGTTGCTTGGGTCATGCTAATAGAAACCTTGCTCAATGATTCTCCAAAGATTAGTATTGACATGATTTAAATGACGTTTAAAGCGATAGACCCAAGAGTCAAAATCCTCATTTTTCATAATCTTAGGAGGAGAACCCGCATAATTTAAATGAGTGGAGGGAACCGGTCCTCCATAAGTAAGAGGAGGCTCAACATGGGCAAATATGCCGTTTCCACTTTTACCACTAGACAAAGGAACTTTATCACTAGAATATCCCCCCTTGTCAGAGTTAGCATCCGTCACCTTGTTAGTGGGATCGACCACTTCCAACGGTGCAGTGGACAATGTAAGACCGTCAAGAAAGTTCTTAAGCATGCCTTTGACCTCGGCCATCATGGAGGTTTTCAATGTGTCCAAGGCCACATTGAACTCCTCACGTGAGACCAAGGTTCTCCCATCGTAGAATAGGACGGAATCACACCGGGGTGCTCCTCCTCACCATCTACGGTGTCAACCATACTCTTCGGACGGCAAAGTCCTTAATAGAGAGACGAGGCTCTGATACCAATCGAAAGGATCGATGTAGTTGACTAGAGGGGGATGAATAGGCAACTAACAATTTTTAGCTTTTCTTTACCAATTTAAACTTTCATCAAAGTAGGTTGTCTAGATATGCAACTAGGTGAGAAACCTATATGATGCAACAACAACAAGCACACAAGCAAGAAAGGGATGCAACACAATATAAGCTTGCACAAGTAAAGGTATGAGATAACCAAGAGTGGAGCCGGTGAAGACGAGGATCTGTTACCGAAGTTCCTTCCCTTTGAGAGGAAGTACGTCTCCGTTGGAGCGGTGTGGAGGCACAATGCTCCCCAAGAAGCCACTGGGGCCACCGTATTCTCCTCACGCCCTCACACAATGAGAGATGACGTGATTCCACTATTGGTGCCCTTGGAGGCGGCGACCGGATCTTTACAAACAAGGTTGGGGCAATCTCCACAACTTAATTGGAGGCTCCCAACGACACCACAAAGCTTCACCACAATGGAATTTGTCTCCACGGTGACCTCAACCGTCTAGGGTGCTCAAACACCCAAGAGTAACAAGATCTGCAAGAGATTAGTGGGGGGGATCAAATTTCTCTTGGTGAAGTGTAGATTGGGGCCTTCTCAAAAAATCCCTAGAAAATCAACAAGTTTGATTGGCTAGGGAGAGATATCGGGCAAAAATGGAGCTTACAGCAACAATGGAGCTTAGGGATGGAAGAGGTGGTCAACTCGGAGAAGAAGACTCCCCTTTTATAGTGATAGGAAAAATCCAACCGTTATTCACTTACTCAGCCCGCGACATGCGGTACTACCACACCAGACATGCGGTACTACCGCAAGGGCCTGCGGTACTACCGCATGCGCGGCAGGAGCTAGACCAGCCCAGATGCGTTGACGCAAAAAGTGGTAGAACCGCCGAAGCGGCACTACCGCTCCCCTTTGCGGTACTACCGCAAGGCAGGGCTTGTCTGGGCTGGGAAGGCACGGACGAATAAAAATACATCCGTGACTACTTCCGCTGAGAAATGATCTATGAAAAACTTCGACACGGTACTACCGCAAGCAGGGAGCGGTACTACCGCATAGGGCGCGGATGTAAAAAATTACATCCGCCCCTACTTCCGCTCGTGCTGCTGTGCCTGGCCAGAGGCCACGGTACTACCGCGCCCATGGAGCGGTACTACAAGGGCCTGCAATACTACCGCGACCACGGCCGGTACTACCGTGGGCCACTGCGGTACTACTACTCCCCTGAGCAGTACTACCGCATGCCACAGCACAACAAACACTAGGAGTCCTTCATTTTGCATAGACACTGATAAACGGTGGTTGCTCCAAAGGTGCAAGGGAAAGGGGGTGCAAAAGGAACAGACGTGTACATCATGATTCCACCCAAACCTTTCCAACATGGATCCCCTCTTAATAGTACGGCTTTCCTACGACTCAAATCCACCAAAAAGAAACGTAGGGAAACCTCCATCTTCACTAGACTCCGAGGGGCAATGAATCATCTTGTGCCTAAATCATGAGATATTTGAAAAGCTCAATACACATGATTAGTCCGCAAATGCATTGTCATCAATCACCAAAACCACTTATGGATAAATATGCCCTTACACCCGCCCCATAGCAGCAGCCGCAGCGGCAGGGCGGTGGCCGCCGCAACCGGTGTCGTGGAGGCGGCCGCTCCGGGCCACCACAGCAACAGCAGCCGGGGTACGGGGAGCTCCGTGTCATCATCAGCCCTCCCCGCCCTGGTCCGTCGGTGCCAACCCATGTACTGGCGTGATCCATGTGCACCACATGCTGGTGCCACGGGCCCCGGGCATCCTTGGTCCGCACCCTGCCGTCCCCTAGGCGCACTTTGCCGCTGCCCTGTACTAGGCGCATGCAGGCGGCTGATACGTCCATTTTGCATCATGCTTTTATATCGATATCTATTGCATTATGGGTTGTTATTACACATTATGTCACAATACGTATGCCTATTCTCTCTTATTTTACAAGGTTTACACGAAGAGGGAGAATGCCGGCAGCTGGAATTCTAGGCTGGAAAAGGAGCAAAAATTAGAGACCTATTCTGCACAACTCCAAAAGTCCTGAAACTTCACGGAAGTCAGTTTCAGAATATATAAAAAATATTGGGCGAAGGAAGCACCAGAGGGGGGCCACCCACCATCCACAAGGGTGGGGGGAGCGCCCTACCCCCTACCTCGTGGGCCCCCTGGCAGGCCTTCAGTGCCCATCTTTGGCTATATGAGGTCTTTCGCGCTGGAAAAAATCAGAATCAAGCTCACAGGACGAAACTCCGCCGCCACGAGGCGGAACCAATCTAGGGCTATGGCGGAGTTGTTCTACCAAGGAAACATCCCTCCGGGAGGGGGAAATCATCACCATCGTCATTACCATCGATCCTCTCTTCGGGAGGGGGTCAATCTCCATCAACATCTTCACCAGCACCATCTCATCTCAAACCCTAGTTCATCTCTTGTATCCAATCTTTCTCTCAAAACCTTGGATTGGTACATGTGGGTTACTAATAGTGTTGATTACTCCTTGTAGTTGATGCTAGTTGTTTTATTTGGTGGAAGATCATATGTTCAGATCCTTTATGCATATTAATACCCCTCTGATTATGAACATGAATATGGTTTCTGAGTAGTTACGTTTGTTCCTGAGGACATGGGAGAAGTCTTGCTATAAGTAGTCATGTGAATTTGGTATTCGTTTGATATTTTGATGAGATGTATGTTGTCTCTCCTCTAGTGGTGTCATGTGAACGTCGACTACATGACAATTCACCATTGTTTGGGCCTAGGGGAAGGCTTTAGGAAGTAATAAGTAGATGATGGGTTGCTAGAGTGACAGAAGCTTAAACCCTAGTTTATGCGTTGCTTCGTAAGGGGCTAATTTAGATCCATATGTTTCATGCTGTGTTAGGTTTGCATTAATACTTCTTTTGTAGTTGCGGATGCTTGCAATAGGGGTTAATCATAAGTGGGATGCTTGTCCAAGGAAGGGCAGTACCCAAGCACCGGTCCACCCACATATCAAATTATCAAAATACCGAAGGCGAATCATATGAACGTGATGAAAACTAGCTTGACGATAATTCCCATGTGTCCTCAGGACCATTTTCCTTTATATAAGAGTTTGTCTAGGCTTGTCCTTTGCTACAAAAAGGATTGGGACATCTTTCTGCACCTTATTTACTTTTATTACTTGTTACCCGTTACAAATTACCTTATCACAAAACTATCTGTTACCAATAATTTTAGTGCTTGCAGAGAATACCTTACTGAAAACTGCTTATCATTTCCTTCTGCTCCTCGTTGGGTTCGACACTCTTACTTATCGAAAGGACTATGATAGATCCCCTATACTTGTGGATCATCAAGACTCTTTTCTGGCGCCGTTGTCGGGGAGTGAAGCGCCTTTGGTAGGTGGAATTTGGTAAGGAAAAATTTATATACTGTGCTGAAATTTACTGTCACTTGTTACTATGGAAAGTAATCCTTTGAGGGGCTTGTTCGGGGTATCTTCACCCCGACCAGTAGAGCAAAGAGTTGCTCCTCAACCTACTGAACCTAATGAAAATGTTTACTTTGAAATTCCTTCGGGTATGATAGAGAAACTGCTAGCTAATCCTTTTACAGGAGATGGAACATTGCATCCCGATTTGCACCTAATCTATGTGGATGAAGTTTGTGGATTATTTAAGCTTGAAGGTATGCCCGAGGATGTTATCAATAAGAAGGTCTTCCCTTTATCTTTGAAGGGAAAGGCATTGACATGGTTTACGCTATGTGATGATATGGGATCATGGAACTACAACCGATTGAAATTGGAATTTCATCAGAAGTTTTATCCTATGCATCTTGTTCATCGTGATCGTAATTATATATATAATTTTTGGCCTTGCGAAGGAGAAAGCATCGCTCAATCTTGGGGGAGGCTTAAGTCAATTTTATATTCATGCCCCAATCATGAGCTCTCAAGATAAATTATTATTCAAAAAATTTATGCTTGGCTTTCTCTCAGTAATCGCTCCATGCTCGATACTTCTTGTACTTGCTCTTTTATGATGAAGACTATTGAATTCAAATGGGATTTATTGGAAAGAATTAAACGCGACTCTAAAGATTGGGATCTCGACGAAGTTAAGGAGTCAGGTATAACACCTAAGTTTGATTGTGTTAAATCTTTTATGGATACCGATGTTTTGTGTGAATTTAACACTAAATATGGACTTGACTCTGAGATAGTAGCTTCTTTCTGTGAATCCTTTGCTACTCATGTTGATCTTCCTAAGGAGAAGTGGTTTAAATATAATCCTCCCATTGAAGTAAAAGTAGTTGAACCTATTAAAGTTGAAGAAAATACTATCAATTATAATGTTGATCCTATTGTTCCTACCATTTACATTGAGAAACCACCTTTCCCTGTTAGAATAAAGGATCATGCTAAAGCTTCAACTGTGGTTTGCAAGAGTAATACTTGAACACCTACACCTCCTTAGCAAATTAAAGTTGAACCTAGTATTTCTATGGTTAAAGATCTCTTAGTCGATAATATTGATGGGCATGTTATTTACTTTTGTGATGAAGCTGCTAGAATTGCTAGAGCTGATACTAAGGGTAAACATAGACCTGTTGTTGGCATGCATGTTATTTCTGTTAAAATAGGAGATCATTGTTATCATGGCTTATGTGATATGGGTGCTAGTGCAAGTGCAATACCTCATTCCTTATACAAAGAAATTATGCATGATATTGCACCTACTGAGATAAAAGAGATAGATGTTACAATTAAGCTTGCCAATAGAGATACTATTTCACCTGTTGGGATTGTTAGAGATGTTGAAGTCTTGTGTGGGAAAGTTAAATATCCTGCTAATTTTCTTGTTCTTGGTTCCCCACAAGATGACTTTTTCCCATTATATTTGGTAGACCCTTCTTGAATACTGTTAATGCTAAGATAGATTGCAAAAAGGATATTGTTTCTGTGGGTTTAGGGGATATGCCACATGAATTTTAACTTTGTTAAATTTCATAGACAACCCCATGATAAAGAATTGCCTAGTAAAGATGAAATTATTGGTCTTGCTTCTATTGTCGTGCCTCCTAATGATCCTTTAGAACAATATTTGCTAGACCATGAAAATGATATGTTTATGAATGAAAGAAGAGAAATAGATGAAGTATTCTTTAAACAGGGACCTATTTTGAAACACAACTTTCCTGTTGAAATTCTAGGGTATCCTCCTCCACCCAAGGGTGATCCCGTGTTTGAGCTTAAACCATTACCTGATACTCTTAAATATGCTTATCTTGATGAAAAGAAGATATATCATGTTATTATTAGTGCTAACCTTTCAAAGCAAGAAGAAGATAAATTATTGAAAACTCTGAAGAAGCACCGTGCAGCTATTGGATATACTCTTGATGATCTTAAGGCATTAGTCCTACTCTATGCCAGCACAAAATAAAATTGGAGAAAGACGCTAAACCGGTTGTTGATCACCAACGACGGTTAAATCCTAAAATGAAAGAAGTGGCAAGAAAAGAAATACTAAAGCTTCTGGAGGCATGTATAATTTATCACGTTGCTGATAGTCAGTGGGTAAGTCATGTCCATTGTGTCCCTAAGAAGGGAGATATTACTATTGTTCCTAACGATAAAGATGAATTGATCTCACAAAGAATAGTTACAGGTTATAGAATGGTAATTGATTTCCGCAAACTAAATAAAGCTACTAAAAAGGATCATTACCCTCTACCTTTTATTGATCAAATGCTAGAAAGATTATCCAAACATACACATTTTTGCTTTCTAGATGGTTATTCTGGCTTCTCTCAAATACCTATGTCAAAATAGGATCAGGAAAAGACCACTTTGACTTGCCCTTTTGGTACTTTTGCTTATAGACGTATGCCTTTTGATTTATGCAATGCACCTGCTACTTTTCAAAGATGTATGACTGCTATATTCTCTGACTTTTGTGAAAAGATTGTTGAGGTTTTCATGGATGATTTCTCTGTGTATGGAACTTCCTTTGATGATTGCTTAAGCAACATTGATCGAGTTTTGCAGAGATGTGAAGAAACTAATCTCGTCTTGAATTGGGAGAAGTGACACTTTATGGTTAATGAAGGTATTGTCTTGGGGCATAAAATTTCTAAAAGAGGTATTGAAGTTGATAAAGCTAAAGTTGATGCTATTGAAAAGATGTCGTGTCCTAAAGACATTAAAGGTATAAGAGGTTCCCTTGGTCATGACGGTTTTTATAGGAGGTTCATTAAAGACTTCTCAAAAAAAATCAGGCCTCTGACTAATCTCTTAAAAAAAGATGTTCCTTTTGTCTTTGATGATGATTGTGTAGAAGCATTTGAAATACTTAAGAAAGCTTTGATTTGTGCACCCATTGTTTAGCCGCCTGATTGGAATTTACCCTTTGAAATTATGTGTGATGCCAGTGATTATGTTGTAGGTGCTATTCTAGGTCAAAGAGCTGATACGAAATTAAATGTTATTCAATATGCTAGTAAAACTCTAGACAGTGCCCAGAGATATTATGCTACTACTGAAAAGGAATTTTTAGTTGTTGTATTTGCTTGTGATAAGTTTAGACCTTATATTGTTGATTCAAAAGTAACTGTTCACACTGATCATGCTACTATTAAATATCTTTTGGAAAAGAAAGATGCTAAACCTAGACTTATTAGATGGGTTCTCTTGCTACAAGAATTTGATTTGCATATTATTGATAGAAAGAGAGCTGAGAACCCCGTTGCAGACAACTTGTCTAGGTTAGAGAATGTTCTTGATGACCCACTACCTATTGATGATAGCTTTCCTGATGAACAATTAGCTGTCATAAATGCTTCTCGTACTGCTCCATGGTATGCTGATTATGCTAATTACATTGTTGCTAAATTTATACCACCTAGTTTCACATACCAGCAAAAGAAAAAGTTTTTCTATGATTTAAGACATTACTTCTGGGATGACCCACACCTTTATAAAGAAGGAGTAGATGGTGTTATTAGACGTTGTGTACCTGAGCATGAATAGGAACAGATCTTACGCAAGTGTCACTCCGAGGCTTATGGAGGACACCATGCTGGAGATAGAACTGCACATAAGGTATTGCAATCTGGTTTTTATTGGCCTACTCTTTTCAAGGATGCCCGTAAATTTGTCTTGTCTTGTGATGAATGTCAAAGAATTGGTAATATTAGTAGACGTCAAGAAATGCCTATGAATTATTCACTTGTTATTGAACCATTTGATGTTTGGGGCTTTGATTATATGGGACTGTTTCCTTCCTCTAATGGGTATACACATATTTTAGTTATTGTTGATTACGTTACTAAGTGGGTAGAAGCTATTCCAACTAGTAGTGCTGATCATAACACCTCTATTAAGATGCTTAAAGAAGTTATTTTTTTCGAGGTTTGGAGTCCCTAGATACTTAATGACTGATGGTGGTTCACATTTTATTCATGGTGCTTTTCGTAAGATGCTTGCTAAGTATGATGTTAATCATAGAATTACATCTCCATATCATCCACAGTCTAGTGGTCAAGTAGAACTGAGTAATAGAGAGCTTAAATTAATTTTGCAAAAGACTGTTAATAGAACTAGAAAGAATTGGTCAAAGAAACTTGATGATGCATTATGGGCCTATAGAACTGCATATAAAAATCCTATGGGTATGTCTTCATATAAAATGGTTTATGGAAAAGCTTGTCACTTACCTCTCGAGCCAGAACATAAGGCATATTGGGCCATTAAAGAGCTCAACTATGACTTCAAACTTGCCGGTGAGAAGAGACTATTTGACATTAGCTCACTTGATGAATGGAGAACCCAGGCCTATGAGAATGCCAAACTGTTTAAAGAAAAAGATAAAAGATGGCATGACAAAAGGATACAAAAACGTGAGTTTAATGTAGGTGATTATGTATTGTTATACAACTCTCGTTTAAGATTTTTTGCAGCAAAACTCATCTCTAAATGAGAAGGTCCTTACGTTATCGAGGAGGTCTATCGCTCCGGTGCCATAAAAATCAACAACTTCGAAGGCACAAATACGAGGGTGGTGAACGGTCAAAGAATCAAACATTATATCTTAGGTAATCCTATAAATGTTGAAACTAATGTTATTGAAACCGTAACCCCGGAGGAGTATATAAGGGACACCTTCCAGAATGTTTCAGCCTCCGAAAGGAAGAGGTGTGTGGTACGGTAAGTAAACCGACTCCAAAACAGTTCTAATGGCAATTTTTCTCCGTTCTGGAATATTTAAGAAAATAGGAAAATAAGAAGTCGGAAAGGACACGAGGCTTCCACGAGGGTGGAGGGCGCACCCTACCCCCCCTGGGCACGCCCCCTACCTCGTGGGCACCTCGTGTGCCCTCTAGACTCCGATTTCTTGCACGATACTTCTTTTGGTCGGTAAAAATTCATTATATAATATCTCGAAGGTTTTGACCACCGTACCACGCAATTATCCTCTGTTTTTGTTTCAAGCTATTTTCTGCCAGAGTTGTCAAGGCCATGCATCATGTCGTCCCCCTCCTTCAACAATGAGGGCAACGATGCTTGGCTAATGAAGATAGAGCTGAAGAGAGAAGAACCCGGGGAGATCAACAAGGATGATGGGATCAAGAAGGCCATGGAGGATCAAGTTCCGGCAGTAGAAGATGAAGACATCCTTCAACCTCATCACAATCTTCTTACCCCAACGGAGATTGAAGCTTTCAATATGATTGAGTTAGCTTGCATTCAAAACAAGTATCTCACACGTGAAAATATCTTGTTGACGGATCATATCATCGCACTCAAGGGCATTATCCGCAAATTGGAGGATCTCCTACGCTCGATGTGCGACTATCCATCATCACAACCATCTTCTTCACCAGCAAAGAAGAACTGAGTATCTGGTATGGGCACTCCCCTTGGCAACTGCCAAGCTTGGGGGAGTGCCCCGGTATCGTATCACCATCACACTTCTATCTTTACCGTTTTTCTTAGTTCGATCCTTTTGGTTATATCTTGATCTAGTAGAATAAAGTTTTAGTATGATTTAGTTTTGAGTTTTGCTTTATGATCCTTCTATGTAGTCGAGTCCGTGAGTTATATATAATAAAGATTAGTTATGAGTCAAGGGCTTTGCCATCTTGCTATGATCTTAAGGGAATAAAAGAAAGAATAAAAAGAAATAAGGAGATCATATTGATCTTATGGAGAGTAATGACTTCACATATAAAGAGTATGATGAATAAAAGTTGTTGAGAGTTGACAAACATAGTTTTGGTCATCGTTGCAATTAATAGGAAGTAATAAAGAAAGAGAGGTTTTCACATATAAATATACTATCTTGGACATATTTTATGATTGTGAGCACTCATTAAAATATGACATGCTAAAAAGTTGACGTTGGACAAGGAAGACAACGTAATGGGTTATGTTTTCTTACATCTGAAATAAATTATATTGTCATGGATCATCCAACATGTTGAGCTTGCCTTTCCCTCTCATGCTAGCCAAATTCTTTGCACCAAGTAGAAATACTACTTGTGCTTCCAAATATCCTTAAACCCAGTTTTGCCATGAGAGTCCACCATGTCTACCTATGGATTGAGTAAGATCCTTCAAATAAGTTGTCATTGTTGCAAGCAATAAAAATTTCTCTCTAAATATGTATGATTTATTAGTGTGGAGAAAATAAGCTTTATACGATCTTGTGATGTGGAAGAAATAAAAGCGACGGACTTCATAATAAAGGTCCATATCACAAGTGGCAATATAAAGTGACGTTCTTTTGCATTAAGATTCCGTGCATCCAACCATAAAAACACATGACAACCTATGCTTCTCTCTGCGAAGGGCCTATCTTTTATTCTCGTCTTATACTTCATACAAGAGTCATGGTGATCTTCACCTTTCCTTTTTAAATTTTATCTTTTCGCAAGCACAATGTGTTGGAAAGATCCTGATATACATAGCTAATTGGATGTGATTTTTCATGAACTATTATTGTTGACATTACCCTTGAGGTAAAAGGTTGGGAGGCAAAACTATAAGCCCCTATCTTTCTCTTTGTCCGATTAAAACTTCATACCCATAAATATTGCGTGAGTGTTAGAAATTGTGAAAGACTAAATGATAGTTGTGTATGTGGACTTGCTGAAAAGCTCTTATATTGACTCTTTCCGATGTTATGATAAATTGCAATTGCTTCAATGACTGAGATTATAGTTTGTTAGTTTTCAATGAAGTTTCTGATTCATACTTGAAATTGTGAATGAATTGTTACTTTAGCATAAGAAATCATATGAGAATATATATATATATATATATATATATATGTTGTTGTTCCAAGAATGATCATGATGCCCTCATGTCTGTATTTTATTTTATCGACACCTCTATCTCTAAACATGTGGACATATTTTTCGATATCGGCTTCCGCTTGAGGACAAGCGAGGTCTAAGCTTGGGGGAGTTGATACGTCCCTTTTGCATCATGTTTTTATATCGATATTTATTGCATTATGAGTTGTTATTACACATTATGTCACAATACTTATGCCTATTCTCTCTTATTTTACAAGGTTTACACGAAGAGGGAGAATGTCGGCAGCTAGAATTCTGGGCTGGAAAAGGAGCAAAAATTAGAGACCTATTCTACACAACTCCAAAAGTCATGAAACTTCAGGGAAGTCAGTTTCAGAATATATAAAAAAATATTGGGCGAACGAAGCACCAGAGGGGGGACACCCACTATCCACGAGGGTGGGGGCGCGCCCTACACCCTGGGTGCGCCCCCTGCCTCGTGGCCCCCCTGGCAGGCCTTCGGTGCCCATCTTTGGCTATATGAGGTCTTTCGCCCTGGAAAAAATCAGAAGCAAGCTCACGGGACGAAACTCCGCCGCCACGAGGCGGAACCTTGGCGGAACCAATCTAGGGCTCCGGCGGAGCTGTTCTGCCGGGGAAACATCCCTCTGGGAGGGGGAAATCATCACCATCGTCATTACCATCGATCCTCTCTTCGGGAGGGGGTCAATCTCCATCAACATATTTACCAGCACCATCTCATCTCAAACCCTAGTTCATCTCTTGTATCCAATCTTTCTCTCAAAACCTCAGATTGGTACCAGTGGGTTACTAGTAGTTTTGATTACTCCTTGTAGTTGATGCTAGTTGGTTTATTTGGTGGAAGATCATATGTTCAGATCTTTTATGCATATTAATACCCCTCTGATTATGAACATGAATATGATTTGTGAGTAGTTACATTTGTTCCTGAGGACATGGGAGAAGTCTTGCTATAAGTAGTCATGTGAATTTGGTATTCGTTCGATATTTTGATGAGATGTATGTTGTCTCTCCTCTAGTGGTGTCATGTGAACGTCGACTACATGACACTTCACCATTGTTTGGGCCTAGGGGAAGGCTTTGGGAAGTAATAAGTAGATGATGGGATGCTAGAGTGACAGAAGCTTAAACCCTAGTTTATGTGTTGCTTCGTAAGGGGCTGATTTGGATCCATATGTTTCATGCTATGGTTAGGTTTACCTTAATACTTATTTTGTAGTTGCGGATGCTTGCAATAGGGGTTAATCATAGGTGGGATGCTTGTCCAAGAAAGGGCAGTACCCAAGCACCGGTCCACCCACATATCAAATTATCAAAGTACTGAACGTGAATCATATGAACGTGATGAAAACTAGCTTGACGATAATTCCCATGTGTCCTCGGGAGCGTTTTCCTTTATATAAGAGTTTGTCCAGGCTTATCCTTTGCTACAAAAGGATTGGTCCATCTTGCTGCACCTTATTTACTTTTATTACTTGTTACCCGTTACAAATTACCTTATCACAAAACTATCTGTTACCGATAATTTCAGTGCTTGCAGAGAATACCCTGCTGAAAACTGCTTATCATTTCCTTCTGCTCCTCGTTGGGTTCGACGCTCTTACTTATCGAAAGGACTACAATAGATACCCTATACTTGTGGGTCATCAAGACTCTTTTCTGGCGCCGTTGTCGGGGAGTGAAGCTCCTTTGGTAGCTGGAATTTGGTAAGGAAAAATTTATATAGTGTGCTGAAATTTACTGTCACCTGCGGCCCCTCCAGGCGCGGCCTCGGCGTGGCCTCCCGCAACGGATCTCCAGGCCGCAGGCCCCTCTGCCCTGGCCCCAGATGCGGGCCCCTCGGCCTCGGTCCCGATGCGGCCCCTGCGGCCTTGGGTGGCCCTTCGGTTCCCACCCCGACTGGTGTTGTGGCCTGCTCCTACCAGCGCCAGCCCCACTGCGACGCCGGGAGCGACGGACTCTTCGCCATCCTCGTCCGATTCTCCTGCCGCAGCCGACCCGCCTCCTGCTGGCATGATGACTCGGTCTCGCACCGGTATCCACCGGCCCAGCACATGCTACACCGCTGATGAGTATGCGTGCGCGGTGTCGACATCGTCCTCTCCACCTTCGCCCATCCCCTCGTCCGCACACGCCGCCCTCCGTGATCCACATTGGCTCGCCGCGATGCACGAGGAGTTTGATGCGTTGCAGCGCAACCGCACGTGGCATCTTGTTCCGTGACCCCCTCACGCCAACATCATTAGTGGCAAATGGGTGTTTCATCACAAGACCAACCCTGACGGTTCTCTTGAGCTCTACAAGACTCGCTGGGTGGTGCGCGACTTTCGCTAGCGCACAGGCGTGGACTTCACCGACACCTTCGCCCTGGTCATTAAATCGGGCACGATTCACACGGTGCTTCATCTACCGGGTTCCCGTGCCTGGCCCGTGCATCAGTTGGACGTTTCCAACGCATTTATGCACAGCCACCTCACAGAATGGGTCTTCTGTGAGCAGCCAACTAGCTTCGTCGACACCGAGCATCCCGACCACGTCTGCTTGCTCTCTTGGTCTCTTTACGGACTGAAACAGCCCCCCCAGGCGTGGTACCAGCGTATGGCTGGGTTCTTGCAGCAGCTTGAGTTTCGCACAACCCGCTCCGACGCGTCTCTCTTCGTCTACCATCAGGGCACTGCTACTGCATACCTGCTACTCTATGTGGACGACATCATCCTGATGGCATCCCCGCCTGGGCTTCTTCAGCAGCTCACTTCAGTAGCTCACGGCTCGTCTTCATGATGAGTTTGCCCTCAAGGATCTGGGAGCGCTGCACTACTTCCATGGCATTGAGGTCGTTCGCCGTGCCGACGGGTTCTTTCTTCATCAGCAGAAGTACGCTCATGAGCTTCTTAAGCGCGGGGGTATGCTTAATTGCAAGACCGCCCCCACGCCTGTTGACACTAAGGTGAAGGTTTCTGCTTTGGAGGGTTCCCCTGCGCCTGATGTCGTGTTCTACCGCTACATCGTTGGCGCCTTGCAGTATATCACCCTCACTCGGCCTGATTTGTAGTATGCAGTCCAGCAGGTGTGCCTTCACATGCACTCCCTGCGTGATTCCCACTAGACTCCGGTGAAGCGTATTCTTCGGTACATATGCGGCACTATGACCCTGGGACTCACTCTAACGGCATCCTCCTCCATCGACATGGTAGCCTACTCCGATGCTGACTGGGCTAGCTGCCCGGACACGCGTCGCTCTATGTCAGGCTATTGTGTCTACCTCGGGCCCTCGTTGATTTCGTGGTCATCCAAGCGGCAGCCCACAGTCTCTCGCTCGAGTATTGTCGTGGATTTGTCACGGCAGATGTCCTCGTGTAAGGACTTAGTCGCGAGGCCAACGCATCTATGTGGTAGCTTGAGAGGGGTTGAGTGGGATGAGAGACGCAGGGCGGATCAACACACAAGACGAGGATTTAGACAGCTTCGGGCCCCGGGAAACATCATCCGGTAAAAACCCTACATGCTGTTTGAGGCTAGGTCTCATTATCACCACGAGGGATTCGCCGTAAACCGGCTCTCCTCTTTGTGTCTAGCCCTAAGATTATTGATTATTGTCTGTCCCTCTTTGGGGAGCCCTGCCCCTCCTTATATATGTTGAAGGGGCGAGTTACATGTGGAGTCCTATTAGGATTAGGACTAGTCTATCTCTAATACAAACCGGATACAAGTCCTGGTCTTAACTCTTTGTAAGGTAAATATTCCTTTCCTCTTAAACCGGCCCACAATGGTTGAACCGGCCTTCATGAACCGCCAGACAGGCCGCCGGGTCTTGTTGCTCCTCTGGCCCGCCTGCCGGATTACCAATGAACTGTAAACCGTCTGGTCTGTGCAGGTCGCCGGTGAATCGCCAAGTCCGACCGGATTATCCTTCCGGCCGGTTTACACCGCGGGGTATATCCCCGACATTAGCCCCCAGTTTAATTTGGATTCATCCATGTTAAACTGATCTGCAACATAAACACAAGAACAAATTTCGTCGGGTTGTGCTCCGGTTTAAATACTCTTGTAAACCGGCACTTGATCATCCTTAAATCCTTGTCACCTCCTTCTAGAAAATCCGGGTTAATAACTAGCTTCATACTCAAATTGCTGATGTTGGCTTCTTATAGAAAAATAATGTGAAGAATAATCCACTTGAATTGGCTTCCAAGGCACTGGTTTTAAGAAATATTGGTCTTGACATACTCATCTGATATTCAGCCAGTTTGAAGATGTAAAATTTGCCGGATTAATATTACCAAAATTGACGGATTGTAAATATGGATGGCACCAAGTCATAATTGTCACCAACTCCAGGTCATAATTATTGTTCAAAACTGAGCATTTGAAGATTTTTTCTCCCTTATATCCATATTACCTGTAGCCCCCAAGTCTTGAATAGAACAAAGTGATGATTTGAGACTTGTTTTCATATAATTACTGCCACTTTGAAGAAATCCATGTTGTTCATCCTAGTCACTTAGTAAAACTGAACATTCCATATTATGTAGCCCCCAAGTGCCGGGTTGTTATGCTTGCAGCAACCTGGGACTTGTAATTTCCTGATGCTCATAAAGACTTCAACCAGTGTAGCCCCCAAGGGCCGGGTCATTATGCAATAATGAGCATGGACTTTGATAGATACTTCAATGAAAATAACATCATATGATGTAACCCCCATCATGGGGCTTGAATTCACGTCCACAAGGTTAAGAGCCTTTTGCTTTACCAACTGAGCAGTGGACCCTTGAATATAATAAATAAAAAGCTTTGTACCTTGAATTGTTTAACAGGAGCAATTGGTAGCCCCCAAGGGCCGGCTCATTATAATGTGATGAGTCGGGTCTTCAATAAGATGAACAAAGAATGTCTTTGCATTAGCCCCCAAGTGTCATGGTGCATGCTTGCAGCGACATGAGACTTGCATATTTGATGTAATCTCAACTTCAATAATGTAGCCCCCAAGTGTCGGGTTGTAAGCCTGCAGCAACTCGAGACTATTCCTTCAATTGTAGAATATATCCATTGATAACATAATATCCATTGTGCTAAAGCGACTTTGAAAACCTCAATCATAATATTAATAACAATAATAAAAATCCAGCCATGTTGGCTATTCAAGATAATATAATCTGGTATGAAACCTTATTCATCCAATATCATAATGAAAATTCAACCAAGTTTGGCTATTTGAATAATATGACCCAATCATTTATAAGCGCATGATTCCAATGGCGCAATCCAAATATATACTGGCGACGTATAGTCCAAAGCCAGGCTGGTTTAATAAACACCAGATAATTTATAATCATGCTTTATTCAACCTGTTTCTGCATACAACAAGTTTAAAGTGTCCTGGCGGTTTACCGCCGGACGGGTCATAATGCCCAACATATAACCCGGGTTTATAACCAAGGCTGTACTTAAGAATTAATTAAATATGAAATATATCATACCTATGACATTGAATCACTTTGCTGGTTTACCATCTTTTTGTAGTAAGAGTGATAACCCCAATCTTGAGTAATGATAACTCCTTTCATACTGTGCCGGTTGATGATAAACCGTACCGGGTTGTGATAAACACCGGTTTAACCATATACAATACTGGCGACTCGTGGTCAAACCAGACCGGGTTGATAGTCTCCGGATTATAACTTGATCCTGTATTGACAACTTGTAATTGAAAGTCAAGCCGGGTTGATAAACACCGGTTTACTCCATAATAGGATGGTAACAGAAAATCAAACCGGGCAGACGGCCTCCGGATTAAAGGGGAATCAAACCCATCGGCTGAATCGGAAAAAAGGTGTTTGTCGATATAAAAGAAATCCAACAAAAGCAAAGAATAAACAAACCATGAAAACAACATGGAAGCAAAGGCAATGATAAAAACCATTTGCAAAAATATGCTATACTGAGCTGTTCAGATGGTATTACCATGGTCGGACAGGATCAAGGCCCCCAATAGGAGTGGCAATGATTCAAGTCAGCCAGGTCCCCAAATGACTCGTGGCATATATGCCAGATCAAGAGGCGTGACAATGGTTCGGGCCCAACCATGCCCCCAAGTGATTTTGTGGCCTTAGGCCGACCAAGAGGCGTGACTGGTTCAGACTTGACCAAGTCCCCAAATGATCTGGTGGTTGTCGCCTATCAAAGGGTGTTCGTTGGTTCGGACACGACCAAGGCCCCCAGTGATATATAACAAACAAATGTCAAGGGGTAAACCGGAGGCCGCTTTAAACAGAACCACTCCGTGTAACCTCGCATGATGAGAAAGACAGAGACCCCGCTTTATGAAGCAGAAGCCCCCATGTGATCAATAATATGTTAGGCCAATAAGGCAGGATACCCATGTTTGAACCGCGCATCATGGCAGCAGGTCCTCTTCGGTAATTTTTAACTTTTTTGCAAGAGATGAATTCTTCTTGAACCGGGGTCTTGAACCGGATAGTGAGAGCTTCAAAGCTTTGTGGGAGAACAGACGTCCCTTAAACAGGATTGCAAACCGGAATCTTCATTTTCATCCGGAAATTTTCTGACGGCCTTTCAAATAATAGTAGCCTCCGGGACCGGGTTATCTTTCCCTCCATCGTCCCAGGGTTCTTAAATTAGCTGAAACTGGCAAGACTTGTTGCGTCATATCATCGTAGCCCCCGAGTCTCAAGGTGACTCGAAGAGTTGGCTTGAGATTCTCCATATTTGACCGTCATATAAACCGGCATAACTTGTATATCATTGGTGTTGATAGCATGATGTGAATCCACAGAAGGTTGAGGTGACTGCGGCGGGTTATAAATGATCCCGTATGAGCCGTGTCAGCAACTCGGCCAATGGTTCCTTCCAATTGGTTGTTTGAAGTTAACCAAAATGTAGTAGCGGCGACTGGTACACCTGCCCATTGAAACATCCAGTGCAGACGGGTGAGTCGGGTGAAGTTTGTAAGCCGGCGCGGACAGCGAGTCGACCGCGGCGTTATAAACCGGTGCGGGCGGGAGAATCGGCCGCAGGGGCGAACAATAAGTCAATCGCATGTGTTGATGTAGCGGGGGTAGCAACCTGCGCAGGACGAGCGCTAGTGCAAAAAATAATATCTGCTCATACCCCTTTTGCAACACCTTTGTAATGAATAATGGTCTGGAAATTATTGCAATGATACTTCCGGTGTGACACTAGCTCCACTTTTTCCACGCCTCCTTGCAATCACTCCCATGCTGCATATTGGGTTGCTGGCTTGCCTCCTAGCAAAACACTGCATCGTTGCCGCCTCACAATTTTAGTCAGCAAAAAAGGTGCTCCATAGCATCATTGGACGGGTTCCAGCTACCTACAGACTTGTCATGCACAGTAGTTTAACAAAGACTCGACATTGACTCAGATACTCCATAGCGCTTTATAACCAGAGACAGTGGCTGCAGGCAATGGCTCGGAACAACCGCGGCAGCTCAACTAGCAGAGGCGCACCCGATGGCGGTTTAGAGTGATGCGAGGGCGAGGCCGCGAAGGCAGGGAGCTATGTTTGAATCGGCGGCAGCTCTCAGCCGCGTCCCGGCGGTTCAGCAGCGGGAGCAAGGGCGCTCATGGTGGCGGTCTGGCAGCTTGGCGGTTTATCCGCGGCTGCATGCGCGCACGGGAGGAACAGCACAGCAAACCGGCCAGGCCGTCTCGCGCAAAAGAGCCTGGCGCAGCGCGGACGGAGGCACCGGGCAGCTGGAGGCGGAGCCGCGGTTGCAGCGGCGGCCAACCGGTGGTGGAGCGGCGAGGCGCGGATGCATGAGGCCAAGCACCAGGCGGCCTGGTGGCGATTCAGACAGAGGGCGGAACGGACCGCTCGTGGTCGAGGGCGGAACGGACCGCTTGTGGTCGAGGGCGGAACGGACCGCTCGTGGTCGAGGGCGGAACGGGCCGGAGCCTGCATACGCTGGGAAGTGGCTGGGCGCGGTGAGGAAGATGCTTCGAGTGGCGATGCGGAGGCAACCCGGCCGCCGGCGGAGGCAACCCTGGTGGGGACCCAGAGCCGGCCGGTGCGGTGAAGATGATCGGGCGGCCGAGTCGCGCGATGACTGGCGGTGGTGACGAGGATTGCACGCGCGCGTGGAGGAGCTGAGGTCGCGAGCACGTAGCAGAGCAGTGACGTCGCGCCGGCCATAGCCGCTCCGCCACAGTGGAGGCGAGACGGGTTGTGGACGGGGGCGCCGGAGGCGCTCCTGCTCAGCCGCAGAAGCAGCAGGTGCTCGAGGCGAGGCCGAGGCGGAGACCGACTCCGTGGTCTTATCCACCTCCTCCCCTTTTTTTTAGCACATGATGACTCGGTAGACCATGATACTCCCATATAATCGATTGTACAGGACTAGTACTCCGATCCTTAACAGAAACCACGTGGCTTTAAACCTGTAACCCGGCAGTAGAATCTTCCCGTGACTCGGCGGTTTAGACAGCAGAATTTTTTGTCGGTCTCGAACTGGACTCGGCGGATCAGACAACAATTTGACAGCTTGCAGGACGCGACGTACAAACAATGTTAATCCTCCGTTGGTTTCAATAAACCGCTTAACGTCACCAGCGACGCACAAAACGTCAAACCCTAATTATTTTCATCTCAATCTGGTAAACTTGCACTTGATGCAGATCCTTCCAAACCGGCTCATCTTCATCTGGTAACTGCAAACTTCTCGATCCCTGGAAGAAATCCCTCCAAGAACTTTACACCACCGTGCGCGGGCCCCACGGTGGGCGCCAACTGTCGTGGATTTGTCACGGCAGATGTCCTCGTGTAAGGATTTAGTCGCGAGGCCAACGCATCTATGTGGTAGCTTGAGAGGGGTTGAGTGGGATGAGAGACGCAGGGCGGATCAACACACAAGACGAGGATTTAGACAGCTTCGGGCCCCGGGAAACATCATCCGGTAAAAACCCTACATGTTGTTTGAGGCTAGGTCTCATTATCACCACGAGGGATTCGTCGTAAACCGGCTCTCCTCTTTGTGTCTAGCCCTAAGATTATTGATTATTGTCTGTCCCTCTTTGGGGAGCCCTGCCCCTCCTTATATATGTTGAAGGGGCGAGTTACATGTGGAGTCCTATTAGGATTAGGACTAGTCTATCTCTAATACAAACCGGATACAAGTCCTGGTCTTAACTCTTTGTAAGGTAAATATTCCTTTCCTCTTAAACCGGCCCACAATGGTTGAACCGGCCTTCATGAACCGCCAGACAGGCCGCCGGGTCTTGTTGCTCCTCTGGCCCGCCTGCCGGATTACCAATGAACTGTAAACCGTCTAGTCTGTGCAGGTCGCCGGTGAATCGCCAAGTCCGGCCGGATTATCCTTCCGGCCGGTTTACACCGCGGGGTATATCCCCGACAAGTATCGAGGCAGAGTATCGGGCAGTGGCTAATGCCGTTGCTGAGTGCTCTTGGCTCCGTCAGCTTCTCCAGGAGTTGCTTTGTGTGGTCCCCGAGGCCACGGTCGTCTACTGCGACAATGTCTCCGCCGTCTATCTCTTCGCCAAACCCGTCCATCATCGCCGTATGAAGCATATTGAGCTCGATATTCACTTCGTTCGCGAGCAGGCGGCTCTTGTGAAGGTTCATGTTTTGCACGTTCCTACCACTCAGCAGTTTGCCGATGTCATGACTAAGGGACTACCGACCCCAGTCTTTGAGGAGTTTC
>NC_041384.1:145903102-145926020 GCF_002162155.2 Triticum dicoccoides | reverse complement strand
CTGCATATGTATAGGACTTGGGTCTGTATTTATACCATTGTATCTCTCTCTCCCCCTCGTATATTTGTACATCTTGGGAGACAAGTAGAGGCCGGTCCACCCTGTACGCATATATGTGCATCATGCACACGATCAATGATTATCGATTGATGCAATCTCATTCTTCCTAACTAACAGACGCGACGGCAGCCGGCCCAAGTCTGCATTTTCCATGGAGGAGCTGGTCTAGGTGGAGCATCGCAACCTGCTCCGGTTGCCTGGCCAAGATGGGCAACGACGTCTTTTGGCTTTGTCAAGCTGCTGTCACGGTCAGCAGAGTTTACCATGATCAGTGCATCGGACTTCGTTGATCTTCTAATGTTGATCTTCTGATAATCTGATGTAGAAGTATATAAGAAACGCATTTGTATAGAAACATCTACCCTTTTATCGATCTGGTATTGGAACAGAAAGAGTATCCCGCATCTATTTCTCCGGAGGTGACCCTGGGTTATCGAACCCACGAGAGGAAGATTCCCTTGAAGGGATGGTCTCCAGCAAGTTGTGTCAAATCCATCTTTTGACAGGATCAACAAGCAAATAGTGATTCAAACACTTATATTAAAAGTATGTATGGGTATGAGGTCTTATGCTTACAACCTTGTATTTGTGATGGGATCAAATATGTTATTAGTTTCTGCGCTGGAGTCACCCGTCGAGATGTGCTTGCTATGGATCGAAGTGGGGGATGTGTCCAAATAATATCTTGACTGGCACGAGTCCTGCATCAAGAATCAGTTGTCCTACCGCCGCAGGCTCTATCCATCACGCGGGGTTACCTCAATAATTAAGATAATGAAATCAAATAAGAGCTTTTGGCGTTTAATGACTACACCTCATTTTTTCCAAGGATATGATCCATGTTACCCTACTAAACCTTACTATCCCCGGTGTTTGATATAATACGTCATGGTCTCCTTGCTCCTAGCCTCACTGGTACTTGATTTCCATGATCCTGGGTACCTGTAGAGATGAAGATCACGGACAAGACAAGAGACATCTTCACGGAACAATTTTATTTCACACATACGAGATGTTATATCAAAGTCTTCTACTGATCCCCTCAACAAATACCTCGGGTTGCAAGGCTTATGCCTCAACTCATACCTTACCGAACTACTCGCACATGAAGTTCATATTGCAGGGAGAAAACATTGAAGAACACATCTTGAGATTGATTGACTACAATATGTTTTACAATGGATGCCTTGTGCGATGCACGATTACAAGTATGAATGAGATGGATGAGCATTATGGTGGTGGTGGAGATGGAGATGGCTATGGAGATGGCGGCAGCTAGAGTTTGTGGATGAGGATGATAAAGATGTTCTGCCTACTATGCTCCGTGCTCCTCTCTCTATTCACATTTCGACGAGGTCCCTTTAACGAAAGTTGTTGGGTTGGACGATCTACCTCAGAATCCATGCCATACGAATGCTCATACGGGCGCTCGCGCCCATGTGGGACACCGTCTTTTGTGTTGTTTCCGCACGAACGTCTCTTGGTGATTCCTCCTTCCTCCATTCTTCTTCCATTCCATTTCCACACGTGATTTCTTCCCTTTTTAGCCCATTTCATGTGGAAACACACTAAAGAGAGGATTTGTTGAATCCTTTGCGTTCATTAGTCATTAGTACCAATATCAGAGCGACTATCTCTTTTTAATATATATATATATTGGTTTAAACAAATGTGAAATGAGTGTAAAAATATCACTTATCAGCCACCTCATACATGATCACTCTGCAGCAACCGTGTGACATATTCGGCTTCCCCAATGAGGGGTACACCAAGGACGACGGAGAGCTGGTCAGCGATGCATGCGCCACATGGCAGGTTTTATCCTGTAATTGGGACTTCAACTTCCACATGGCCAAGGTATTGACCATCCAAAACACTACCATTCGCTACTTTATGATCTTTTTCGCTGACACCATTTTTGGGCGCTTGAACTTAGTGGGCATGGATGTGCCGGAGATGTTTGTGTTACACGCCGCACTTAACCCTCGCTTGGCTATAAAGCCAAACATGGAGGCATGATAGCACACTTCTGTAAGCAGAAGGTGCAAGATTCTTGAGGTACACCCGCTGTGGTGGTGTTATCACCCACATCATCCATCACTTGGGCGTTGATTTATCTAGGCTTATGGTCGTAGGCGGAGATTTCACTAAGCTTAATAAGGTTGTCATGATTAACTCTTCTTTTATGAAGCCTAATAATATTCCTTATCCTAATGATCACTCTTATTCTTGCCATTTAGTCATGGGAGGGACGAAATTGTACACCTCCTTCTCCCTTTAGCTTTTGTTGTGCGAATCGTGATGAGTTGATCCTCGCGCTCGAGCAGATCAATGGGGCAAGAACCCTATAGGGCACGGGGACTACATGGGATGTTGTCGTTGATGATGACTATGGAAGAGGAGAGCAGCAACATGCGCCGCATCAGCCTTTTGGCGGCTACAGCCACTTCATCCCTCAACCGGAGTTCCAATAGCTCGTGCAACTGAAAGTGCAACTAATCCCTGGGTGGTTTTGGTAATTCATAACAACATATAGCTCATTGAATTAATATCCTTTCAAGATGATTATTTCAGAAAGTTCAGTGATTGGCATGGCATGGACTAGAGATGTGGACCCCTCAAAATGCTAACACAATATTGGCAAAAGCTCAAAACTCTGCATTTCTATTTTAGTGATTCAAGATCACATTGAGTCCATAGGAAAGGTAATACTATTAAAAGGGGATGAGGTGTTGCTTAATGGTCTACTTGCTCAAAATGCTTAGTGATAAGCTCCAAAGCCCTCAACCATCTTCTCAAATCTAAGCATGTCCTAAACCTAAAAGTCAAACTCGGCCCCACCGATTTGATTCATCCGGCGCCACCGAATTCACTTGACATAGCCATTGCCAGAAACCCTAACCAGCTCGGTCTCACCGAGATGGGACTACAAACTCTCGGTTTCTCTTTGTAACATTTCGGTCTCACCGAAATGAGCGATTGGTCCCACCGAGTTCGCAGTGCAAACTCTCTGTTTCTCTTTCGTAACGTTTCGGTATCACCGAAAGGAGCGATCGGTCCCACCGAGTTTGCCTGACCAACTCTCTGTATACATGTTACTGGAATCGATCTCACCGAGTTGAAGTAATCGGTCAAACCGAGATCAAGTTTTGCCCTAACCTAGCTCATCGGTCCCACCGAGTTGATCATGTCGGTCCCACCGAAAATTCTAACGTTCACATTTTGAACCGAATCAGTCTCACCGAGTTTATATATTTGGTCTGACCAAGTTAGCTCTTTTGTGTGTGACGGTTAGATTTTGTGTGGAGGCTATATATACCCCTCCACCCTCCTCTCCATTTGTGAGAGAGCCATCAGAATGTGCCTACACTTCCACCATTCATTTTCTAAGAGAGAACCACCTACTCATGTGTTGAGAGCAAGACATTCCAATCCAACCACAAGAATCTTGATCTCTAGCCTTCCCCAAGTTGCTTTCCACTCAAATCATCTTTCCATCATAGCCAAATCTGTGAGAAAGAGTTGAGTGTTGGGGAGACTATCATTTGAAGCACAAGAGCAAGGAGTTCATCATCAACACACCATCTATTACCTTTTGGAGAGCGGTGTCTCCTAGATTGGTTAGGTGTCACTTGGGAGCCTCCGTCAAGATTGTGGAGTTGAACCAAGGAGTTTGTAAGGGTAAGGAGATCGCCTACTTCGTGAAGATCTACCCAAGTGAGGCAAGTCCTTCGTGGGCGATGGCCATGGTGGGATAGACAAGGTTGCTTCTTCGTGGATCCTTCATGGGTGGAGCCCTCCGTGGACTCGCGCAACTGTTACCCTTCGTGGGTTGAAGTCTCCATCAACGTGGATATATGATAGCATCACCTATCGGAACCACGCCAAAAATCTCCGCGTCAACATTGCATTTGCCCTTCCAAACCCCTTCCTTTACCTTCATATGCAGTGTTTTACATTTCGCTGCTATACTCTTAAAATTGCATGTGTAGGTTGATTGGTTGACTTGTGTTAAGTTGCTAAAATGTGCCAAGCAAGGTTGTCGGAATTGCGATTCTGTTGTACGATTCTATGACTTTACGATCCAAACTAACCCCTCTAATTCTATGATTTTGGTTCACAGAATCTACGTTTTTACGATCCTGATAGTGAAGATTCTACGATTTGTGATCCTGCCATCGGAGCTCCGATCCGATTCAGAATCACAATTCTAACAACCTTGCTGCCAAGACTTAAAATTGGGAAAAGATTAAATTTTTATTTGGTCAAGTAGTCTAATCACCCCTCCCCCTCTCTAAACCTACTTTCGATCCTACAACAATGTGTTGGTAAGATGGAGCAGACACTCCAACACATCAACACCAACATCAGCATGCCCTCCCAAAAACTATAGGGGTTTACAACATCTTGGGCTCCCAGCGCCCACCACACCGAGCCGTCCTATGCGCCATACTATCAACCACCTTATGGGAAGCCCCAACAATTTTCACTTGCGTCATCTTCTTCACGGGCACTTCCTATGTACCACTAGCCTCACGAGGAGCAGCCACATCACGGTGGTAACGATGAGGAATAGACCCAACTAGGACAAAAGTCTATGCTTGAGGAGGTCGATTTCCCCCTTTTATCCTTGCATTAGTATATATTTATATTTTTATTTGCATGTTTACTTTTAGTTTTTGGACAATAAAGACATTCTGCAATATATTCTATATTTCCGGAAAAGAAAAACATGTTGTTCTGGCCTCTCATTGCGTTGTATTGATCGTGACGTATGCATGGATGTGCAAGTCAGAAAATTTCTTTACCAAAACTTTGTAGAAAAAATCGGAAACGGTATGGTTCAGTCGGTGGATTATCACGCTCGCATCCATTGTCTTGGTTGCACCTTGCACGCCATGTGTTCCACGTGACGTGGTGAACCTGGCTCCCACGATTTCTCCTTTCTGCAACAAGACCTCTATTACAAAAAAATCAATAACAAGATCTCTCTTACAAAAATAATTATATCGAACAAGGGCTCTGTTGCAAAAAGATGATAACAAGCCCTCTATTGCAAGAAAAGAATTGCAACAAGACCTCCGTTGCAAAAAAAAATTGTAACAAGACCTTTATTATACACAAAATCTACTACTTGACCTATGTTTTATAAAAAGAATCTGCAATATGACCCGTGTTGCAGAAAATTACCGCGACACGATCTTTATTGAAATGACAGAGGGTGACACTTGGCTGCTCAGTCCGTCAGAACTGACGTCTTGCGAGGCGGCGAATCTCCACCGGCCGACGCGTAGCAGCGGCCAAAAAAATCCCGCAGAAAAGTTAAAAATAACCCACTTCCAATTGGAAATCATTTCATTGCCCCTTTTATTTTTACAGTAGTAAGAGCAACTCCAATGGGGCGACCCAAACGGACGGCGCATTTGTCCGCTTTTTGTCCGTTTGGGTCGGTCGTCTGCCCGGCGTCCGCCCAGTTTTGCATTTGGGTCGGCAGTGCGCCCAACGCCCCGACTCATTTCATGTCCGCATTCAACTTTTAAATAAAAAAGGCCCGCGGCCGATCATGTCAACGGCCATGTCTCATGCCGGCACCATGCCAGCGCCGGCATACAATGCCGACTTCATAAAATACCATAGTTCATGCTGGCGCACTCGCCAGCCGGCCGACACACATGCCAGCACACAAAAAATGGTGGGACTTGAGTTCGATCACGCCGTCGCAGCTCCCGTGGTCATGCCGGCACACCTGTCGGCATACAAAAAAGATGGCCCCCGACGCCATAGATCACTCGTCGTCGAACTTGAGCATGTCAGCCTGCATCTTCTCGAACCACACCTCTTCCTTGGTGACACGGTGTTGAGATCCACCTTCATGATCTCCACCCCGGTCATCATGCTTACAAGAGCCACTTCTTTCGCCTTTGTCTTGGCGTTGGCGGCCTCGATCTTTAGCATCTTGGCTTGCTTCTCCGCCTCGAGCTCGAACATCTTGGCTTGCTTCTCGGCGTCAAGATCAAGCCTCCTCCTTTGGATCTCCATGAAAGCATTCATTTGCTCCGCCTTGAAACGCCGGCGCTCCTCCTCGAGATCAAGATCAAGCCTCCTCCTTTGGATCTCCATCGGGATCATAGCCAGCGGGCGGCGTGAACATCCCGCGGCCGTCCTGGCTTTGTGCCTCTTCGGGATCGTAGCCAGCGCACGGCGCACCACCCTCGAAGATGAGGTTTTGCATGTAGTCCTCGTCGACGACGGACGGCATTTCCTCGAACAGGTTACGGGCTCCCGTCTGTCGCGCGCGTTTCCTCGTGCCGCCGGACGACGAGCCATCGACCACCGGGGTGGCGTTGAGGTCGATGGGCGCGGGCGCAGGCGTGGAAGGCGCGACCACGCTCACGTCGGGTGAGCACTCCCCGGAGAGGCGGGAGGCCCGCGGGTAGACGTGGAAGCCGGGGACCGGGTTGCAAGCCGACGCGCGGGGTGAGCCGGGCATCACCATTCGAGGAAATGCCGACGAGCCGGTGCTGGCCGCGACGATGGCGGCTTGGAGGACGTTGTGCTGGCTAGGGTTTACCCCTAGCATGTAGAGCGCCTCCCTCGTTGTCGCGGCGACGCGGGCGTTGGTGAACTCCTGCTGCGCGGCGGCCTCATCCCTCGCGTTCGCGACGTGCCTCCGGCCCTTCCTCTTGGCCGACTCCCTTGCCCGTTGTTCGGGCGTCAGCGCCTTCTTCGGCTTGGTCGCGACGGCGGTCTTGCGCGGGGCACGAGGCTTGCCTTTCCCGGAGGGGGCGACGGCGCCGGACGAGGCGAGGGAGGCGAGGCCGGCGACGGCGTCGAGGTCGAAGTCGATGGCATCCTTCATGGCTAGTTGGGGGGCGGGGCGCGCGGGGGCGGGAGCGTTTTTGAGGAAAATGGGAAAATGATGGTGGCTGCCACCGACCGACGGGCCCGAGAAGAGGAGTAGGTGCACGCGCGCATCCGCCTTGTGTCCGCGCCAACACAAATCCAGCTTAAAATTGGGCCTGGAAAGGGTCGCCCGCGGACGAAAAACGGACGCGCGTCCGTTTGAATCGGCACGTTGGGCCGTCATTTTTGTCCACGCCGACCCAAACAAACACGGACGGACAAAATGGTCGCTTCATTGGAGTTGCTTTAATTTCCCCTTGCAAAACACAGTACGACTGTACGAACGCAAACCCTTGCACACGCACTCAGAACCTACCAAGCCCGGCCCCCAAAATTCTCGTTCTCAGTATCCAAAGACTCCCGTCGCTCTCGTGTCGCACCAACCAACCACACTCGAACGGGGATTCTCACTCGAACGCCGCCGCTTCGCACGATGGCGACGGGGCACGCCTTCTGGCGCCTGGCGCGGCGGATGCTGAGCAACGTGCCGAGTCGACCGTCTACGGGGGCCCGCGGCCGCAGGAGGCGGCGGCGGCGCGGCGCGTGACGGTGACGACCCTCCGCGGGAAGCACCGCCGGGGGGAGCCCATCACCGTCGTCACCGCCTACGACTACCCGTCCGCCGTCCACGTCGACTCCGCGGGGATCGACGTCTGCCTCGTCGGCGACTCCGCCGCCATGGTCGTCCACGGCCACGACACCACCCTCCCCATCTCCCTCGACGTCATGCTCGAGCACTGCCGCGCCGTGGCGCGAGGCGCCTCGCGCCCGCTCCTCGTAGGCGACCTCTCCTTCGGTTGCTACGAGTCCTCTTCCACGCAGGTAGTAGTTCCCCACGGGCGCCCCTCCCATTCTCGTCCTCTCCGATTCGATCCGGTGGACATAGAAATTAAATTGCCATAATGCCGCCCGTTAGCAATTCCTTCTTTGCCACTGCTGGTGTGGTAGGTGTGACATGCTTTGTACTCCCCCTATTAACCTCTCCAGTTGCCATTTGCTGTCGTCGGTAAGGAATTGCTATGCTTGTTCGTGTGACGGCACTAATTTTGCATGTCCCGTAGAGTAGAGTTAGCTGTTCCCTGCTCTAAGGAGATTACCATTTTCCTTGATTGATTCCCTTCTGGTTTGTCACAACTCACAAAGCCTTACCCTTGAGTTCAGAAAACTGATGGTGCAACCTTTATGTGCTAATAAAGTTCAATTGATCGTTGATATTGTTGTCACAATGATCTATCTGTATTGTAGTTTTTTTTAAGCTAAAAAGGAGGTTCAGACTCGGTTTTATTTCTTAGTTGCAAATGCAGCTACATCACTACATCTCAAAATATATAAAATGATAACCCAACTCATGAGCATGCTGAATGCGATAGACATGAATATATGACGCATATCGTAGTGGAATGGTAATACGGTATCATGTGTCAAATGGTATCTACAACTTCAGTGTATAAGAGCTAGGCATTTTGGACTTGAGCTTTCATGTAATATACCTTTTCTTACAGGCTGTTGACTCTGCGGTGAGGGTGTTAAAAGAAGGTGGAATGGATGCAATCAAATTGGAAGGAGGAGCTCCATCTAGGATCAGTGCAGCTAAGGCTATTGTGGAGGCTGGAATTGCTGTCATGGGTCATGTTGGGCTTACGCCGCAGGCTATTAGTGTACTTGGTGGGTTTCGACCACAGGGGAAGACAGTTGATAGTGCTATAAAGGTGCCTAGTTTGTTTTTGCTGGCAATTTGGCTGTTAGCATGTATCATGACCTGTGGCTTGACATACATTTTGCTCCATGTTATTCTGCTTGTGTGTGCAGGTTGTAGAGACAGCAATCGCATTGCAAGAGGCTGGTTGCTTCTCGGTTGTGTTGGAGTGTGTGCCAGCTCCGGTGGCAGCAGCTGCAACATCAGCATTGAAAATCCCAACCATTGGCATCGGTGCTGGGCCATTCTGCAGTGGGCAGGTACAATTATTCTTCATGCTCTATCCATACACTGATTCTGATCTTGATTTTCAAGGAATCATAATTTTGTTAGTTGTATTTATTCTATTTATGTAAGCAATTCCTCACGGCATGCGCAATCTATGCTTCACTTTTTCCTTTGCGAAAAAATAGCAGTGTATGCTTGACTTTAGCACAGTAAGCACCTTTTCCCTGACAACTTGAACAATTTGTGCCGAAAGAAACCTAGTCAAATATGCCACTTGAATGCTGTGCATCCTCTTGGTCTTGCATATTTTGTTATCACCATGCAGAAGGAAAAAAGATATGTGTTTCCATGTATTCCAAAACCAGAGAATTGGCGTCTATGTTCATTCATGAAACCCTAATGTCAAGACATTTGTCATGCAGGTCTTGGTGTACCATGACTTGTTAGGGATGATGCAGCATCCACACCATGCCAAGGTAAACGCGGCCGTCCATTTCAGCGTTGCCCAGAAATTTTACCATGTTATGCGATTTGCGCCGAGCTCAAGTCTATACAATTTTCTCTGCCTGCAGGTGACACCAAAATTCTGCAAGCAATTCGGCAACGTCGGCAGTGTCATTAACAAGGCGCTATCAGACTACAAGCAAGAGGTGGAGACACGGTCTTTCCCTGGCCCCAGTCACACGCCCTATAAAATCACCGCCACAGATGTCGATGGCTTTGCGAATGCGCTGCAGAAGATGGGTTTGGGTGAGGCTGCGGACGCTGCGGCTGCCGCTGCTGAGAACTCGGAAAATGATGGAAAGCCGAGCGAAAACAGTTGATTTCAGTTAAATCTATTAATCAAGAGTACAAGACTGCAGGGCAGGGGTAAACTGAAAGCTGAAAGGCAAGTGTTGGCTAAATGCGTCTGATGCCAGGCGATTGCATGTATCGTCTGCCTTCGAATAAATATAAACAGCTGCTGTTGTACGTAGAGAAAACTTTCAATCTAGCAGCTGCTATTTAACTGTGACTTGAGATTTAGTTCAAGGGTGAAAGGGACTGTTGTTGTGAGCACCTTACACAAGGAGTGAGCTCTGTCAAACAAAATTAAATAAGCTGTCCAAGGGAGCCTCCGGCAATTTTCTGGCCAAGAACAACATAAATCAGTATGAGCTGTTTCAATCTATATATGTTCTTCCAGTTATCTGATTCATCGACCATTTCAAATACTCCCTCCATCAGGAAATAAGTGACGTTGTTTTAGTTTGGAATAAAATACAAATACACCGTATAATTCATGACCAACTCAGACCAACAAACTTCCTTACAGTAGTTTTTTTTTTTTTTGCGGGGATTCCTTACAGTAGTTTGTTGTGCATACAATGGCAGTAAGCGCTCAATATACATATACATGTGCATCGACAAGCATCCTTTGGCAGACCGTTTCTGTCAAATTCTGAGAAAGGAAACAGGAACATCTTGCAGAACCACCGCATGCCGGTGTGCGTCCTCAATCCTCATGTACTGTCAAAACCATGGGCAATCAAATGCTTGCATCACCTAAATTTTTTACAAACATACATACGAGACCTCGTGCCGTTTGCAGCGCCATATGACACTCTGAAGTTAAATATTGACACGTTCAGCTAATTTTGTGAAGACATCAAGTATGCGCCAGGATCGACTGGATGAGTAGCTCAATCAGAAGCTCTTCATGAGAAGCATGGGACGGTGCTCATACTTGTGCTTTGTGAGAATGAATCTCGTGTACCAAAAATGAATTTCATGTCGAGCTAAACTTTGTAATCCTGGAGTAATCACCAACATTGGCAACAAACAGCGGATCTTTCTCATCGCCGAAGACCGTTTTTTCGCCTGCTTGCTCCAACTCTTTTGTCAAGTCATCCATTGTTTTCTTTAGGTTGGCTTTGCTCATTTGTCCCCCTTCGCTCATTGAGATGCCAACCATGGTGATTTTGGGTAGAAGAGGGTTTGCTTGCAAATCATTGTTCATGCTTGAATCATATCTGTGTATCAAACCAAGAGGACCCAAAAATAAGTAGACAGACAATACAGATAAATCCTAACCAAACAACAGTAGGATAAATTATCATTTTAAAACAGTTTTGCTCCAAAAATTTAAGCCACGTTTGGTCCAGTGTCAACTGACTTCATGTGAGATCAAGAGATACACCCCACAACACATGCTTTTCTGCATGACCATGAACGAGAAAGGGGGAAGACCGAAAGAGGATGCCGTTGAAGAACAAACCTTCTGGATCTGGAGTCATTTTCTTGCCGTTTGAACATTCTATCGTGCCCTGGCCATATATTAGAAAGTAGATTGCTAAATGGGAAGTGAGACCGGCCATGATCTCGGCTATTGTGTGTTCTGTGGTTGCCGCTATCAATGTTTGACTCCAAAGTTTGAGACTGCTGATCAGTTGGGCAGCAGTCAGCATCCTTAGAGGCAGTTGAAGTATTACTGGAGGTAGCAATCCTGTCAACTGAAACTGCTGTCCTGGAAGGTTGAACAAAATATAGATGTTAGTAGTTCAAAATGAAGGCAATGCAAAGGCTATAATGGACACTAATCAAATAGCTTATGCTATTACTGATACAACAAAGAGATGGATTTTGCTTGTTCAATAGTTTCAAAAGTTCCTATTTGTAGCTCTCCAAAAGATAAATTTGACTTCCACCCTTGAGGCCAGATAATCGAATATCTTATACTCCCTCTGGATGTATCTAGACACGACAAATCTAAGACAAGTAATTTGGGACGGAGGTAATATTACAATAACAGCCTCTAAATGAACCTAGAGGTTTGGCATTTTAACAATTTATACTACGTATGGCCATCAAGCTATCAAGTTATGATACTATACTTATTTAAATATGCAAAATTAGGTCATGCACACTTAAATGCAATCCAAATCCGGAAAGCCTCTAAATACAAATTAACAACTTCGGTAGTTAGTCTCCCTCCATAAGTCACTACAGAAGAAGGAACAATTCTACAAAAATTGAGAGAAGAAATAGGCTAATATAAGCGTGGTATTGCATCGGTACCTTTCTTCAAATGAATCAACAACATAAGGAAAATGTGGTTGTATGCCAGTAGCTCTTCTGAGCCACTTATTTCCTAAAAGTAATCTATCAACAACATCAAGACACTGGATCTCAGCTGCTTTTGTTACAACACTTAATGGTATTCCAGCTGGACCAATCTCATTCATCAATTCTTGCATCTGCATAATAGTTACTCAAAATATGAGGCCAACAGTCTAAAAATAGGAATTTAAATATTTTCTATGCATTGAATGATCATAGTACCTCTGGGGGCTCAAGCAAGCTGTCCGCACTTTCTTCAAGTATTTCTGATGTTAAACTATCATCAACAATATCTCTTCTACGTTGTATATGGCGGTTTTGAATCATTGAATGAAAATGCTGATCCATTGAAGCTTCGAGAATATTGTCCAACAAGTTTTTATCAAAAAAGTATGGTGAATACCTGAACTCATGAGCAGTGAAATTCATGTTATGCTTTCATGAAATATTTAAGACATGACAATCTCCTATTTTCTGCTGGCATAGGCAGAAGCATCTAGTATGCACAAGAATCAACATAAATAACATATGAAACATCATAGCAGAGTCTAAGAGCACGCGTAAATGGACCATATGCAGATAATCCAACCTAATTGACATTTGACAGGAACCAAGGATATCATGCAGAAAAGGGAAATTGTTAAACAGAAGCATACTTGACAAAAAAAACGAATTAACTAAAAAAAGGAAGCAAATGTAAATCTGAAAGGTGGATCTCCAGAGTAACATTTCTGGAGAGAAACTAATTAAAAGGGCAACATTGTTTGGTTGTCAAACGTAACACAAACTAAAAATGGTGGTAGCATGCTGGTAGAGTATGACCTGACAAAATAGTGGGGGAATGATCAAAATAGTGGGGGAATGATCAAAATAGTGGGGGAATGATCAATGGAGAATAATAAAGAATTTAATCCATACCATCTAATTCCATCATTTGTTGCCACTGCAATATTCAAATTTTGAGCACTAAAAACAGGAACACCAGCAAGTTTTTTCCTTCTGCCCCTTTGTGGGATTGACTTTAAGAGCTTATTAGCAGCTTTGACCTAAAAGGAGAAGAAAATTAGTTTCTGTTCACATGTTAAGTTATTTGCAAAACTGAAATATTTAAGCACAAACCTGCTTCTCGTTTGGAACAAACTGGAACATGTGAGGCTTTTCCTGCAAAACAACAATTTTCCTGAATACATTGAACGCAACATGCCATATGTATAATGCTTAAAGGTAAAAAAAGAAGGTATATCGAAGGAGATTCTCTTCAACTTTTCACACCTTGTATTGTGTATATGTATTGGGCCATAACAATACACCAAGCATAGTGCATAACATTTACAAATATGGTGTCTGGCCTCACTCCCAACAAAGAAGAGAGGCTCTGAGGCTAATTGGAACTTCGTTAATTATTGACCCTAAAAGATGAGTGCATGCTTGTCCTTTATATAGAACAGCTAACTTGATACACAAATCGGACAACAACAGAAACTCTTGACTATATTCCTAAATCCTAATTTAATTGGACTCTACTTAATTTTAACTTTTAAAGGAGAATCCATATCCAACATGGACACTTGAGCTCTTTCTACTTTATCCTACACCTTCACAAATATGCACGTACAAGCCTATTACTGCTACCAGCTTGCTGCACAGCAACTGCAGCCAAGACACGTGCAGATAATGCAGTTTTTCAATGCCAGTACTATCAAAGCAGGCTATAAACTTAATGTTCAATAAAGAAAAAGTTGAGCTTGACATGAACTATTGGAACATTCAACTGTAGAGTACAAATATTGTTATGCTGCGCAACAAATGAATAGACATTCTCAAAGAGCAAACTGGAATTAAATAGCCAAATAGCATCTGGAAATACAAAAACACTTTTTCAAATGGTGATCTGCAGTATGGATAGTGTCAATGTGGTATATTTCAAACCACGGCCAGTTGGTGTCAGTACTCGTAAAAAACATATGCCATAGCGTATGCATCCATGTTGAGAAGTAAGGAAAGAATCTGGTTTGGAAACTTAGACCTCCTTTGGTTTGTAGGAATCTTATAGGAATTTCATAGGATAGGATTTTCAAATGAAAAATTCCTATGGAGCCCTTTGGTTTGTAGGAATGGATTCCTAATCCTATGTAGGATAGGGTCCAATCCTTCACATTTCAAAGGGAAAAAAACATTAGCCTAGACTCAATGGAAAAATTCCTATCCTATGCATCAAATGGCATCTCTTTCTTTATAAGAATTGAGATGCATGTCATCTCACTTCCTATGAAGTTCCTATTCCTATAATATTCCTATCCTATGAACCAAAGGAGGCCTTAGGAGTTAGAAGTTAAAATTTATATTAACATAAGCACCTACACTTATGATCACTTCAAAGATCCATGGAAGCTAATTTGGAAGTGTTTTTCCAATACATGATGTAATAACCGCATATTTTATTACTGACCAAACACATCGCAATATCATGTAGCAAATGGAAATTTAAACCTACTGGGTTATGCTATCCAGATAGAGTAGCATACTATGAAGAAGTACTAGATTTGAAGTGCTCAGCAACCAAACTTGTTGAAAACAAATTCATGCATAATAGTATAATATCAGTGTGATATTGAATCGCATAAATATCACAAGAGCAATTTCTTGTTGCCATATACCTTGAAATGTTCATACGCTACATCAAGGCGACAAGCCCCCACCATACCACTTGGGACATTTAGCCGCTTAACATAGGATACTGAAGAGGTTGAAGTGGGTTAGCTTAAAGGATTTCTCTGAAATAACTGAATATTTGAAGAACTGAATTGTGTAAAATCCAGAATTCACTATCAGGCATAATATGTATCATTAATGGAAGGAAATATTGCTTAGCAACAGTGTTATTTGTATTTTGTAGACATAAGAAATCCAAGCTTGCAATGAGCATAGAACTCAATACATGATACTGACAATAAGACTCAAAGAAATGCATGATAATAAGACTCCGAGAAATGCTTTTACCATGCCCAACAGGCAATCCTAAACCTTCTATTTTGTGAGCCAGCAACTGTCCACTTGAGCATCCGGTGCACAACTTCTGGTGTCTCTATGTGGGCGTGGGTGGGTGTGGGGGGCTATGCTCAGGTTTGGGTTCAGGAAAAACTAGAAACACAGAACTACCCATCAGCTCAGAATACTTCTTAGCTTTCTTGGGCCTGACTAAAGGAAGCTGGCAAGACGGGGAGGACTGTGACACCTTGTCACTCTCATCTAAATGCCAGGCTGCCAAAATATTCTGAGGTTTTGTACAGAAGAATGCTCTGTGGCTGTAATGTAGCCAAAAGATTTAATAATATAAAGAAAAATAAAAGAACTTGGTGCACCAATTAAATCATTATTAAATTCACAATGCATCCAGCAGATAAAGAAAAGAAAATATTTATAAAGAGAATACCTGAATCATTCAGATCCATAAAAAACCTAAACACTGGATCATTGTCACTCTTCTTCAATGGTGACAATATCCTTTTAAACCATGTAGGAGTCCTGAAAAATATTGTTTCGAAAACAGAAAACGAGCAACCAAAATATTATTACAACTATTACATAATTATATGCTGCAGGCAACAGTGAAAATTATGCCATTTGAAGTAACAAATGAGTAATCTAACCCATCAAAGTATTTAAATTATAAAAGTTTAGTACACTTCTTTAGTCCCCCAAGTACAGACAAACTCCTTTAAAATCTATAATGACAAATAGACACCACTTACAATAAATGGATATGCTTCCTCAAGCATACATTAATAAGTTATGTGCAGCAAACAGTGGTGCTGTATGTACTTAAAACAATGATTACACTGCACGAATTTATATGAATGCACAATCGAGTATGTCATGTATACCAACCAACCTGTAAAGCAAAAGAGCCGTGAATATGATCTCTAGAGAAAACAAAACTACACAAGACCCAGTGACAGCTTTGATAGATTTGATCAAGAGGTGTGCTTTGGTACACCCACAGGACGACGAGCTTGTGTCGGTCAGGTAGTGCATGAATGATCGCTAGAATGGGTATGCATGGTCCACTTGATCGAGGGTGTGACTGCCCCTCCCGGCTTGTCCCAACCGGCACACAGCCTCCTCCCCTTACTCGCATGGCAGCACACTTTCTTCGGACATCATCCTCGGTGAAGTCTGTTTCTCATGTTCATCACTGTTTCACTCGCGATATGGATGGCATGACCTAACGCTAGAGGAGGAAGAAGAAGGTGCGGATTCCATGGGCGCTACTGCTCCACGTCACACCACGTATTACACTTGTAATTTAAGTGACCACCATCGATACAAAACAACAACTGTTTCTCATGTTCATCACTGTTTCACTCGCGATATGGATGGCATGACCTAACGCTAGAGGAGGAAGAAGAAGGTGCGGATTCCATGGGCGCTACTGCTCCACGTCACACCACGTATTACACTTGTAATTTAAGTGACCACCATCGGTACAAAACAACAACAAAGCCTTTAGTCCCAAACAAGTTGGGTTAGGCTAGAGGTGAAACCCATAAGATCTCGCGATCAACTCATTGCTCTGGCACATGGATACCAAGCTTCCACACACTCCTGTCCATAGCTAGTTCTCTGGTGAATGGTGATACTCCAATCCTTCAAGTCTCTCTTAACGGACTCCTCCCATGTCAGATTCGGTCTACCCCGGCCTCTCTTGACATTCTCCGCACGCTTTAGCCGCCCGCTATGCACTGGAACTTCTTGGCGAAATTTGTACTTTTCTAGAAGAGAATCAAAATATTCACATAGACATATGTGGTTACAATATTAGTGAAACTGTATCGGGTTATGATGTAGGGTAGCATATATGGTTCGATCTTGTGGCCTGACAGGGAACACTAGATAGCCTAGTAGAACATAGCATGATTCTTCAGTGCCCTATATTAACGACGAGTTTCGTGCGATTTGCAGAGGATGCTGTAATAAGAAGGATTGCAAAAACAGATAGGGCATGTTTTATTTTATTTGTGAATCAAGGAGCTTTATTAATCACTAAGAAGGATTACAATCATACTGTAAAACATCAGTAAGAAAAGCAGGAATGAAGTTTATAGGGCGTGTAAAGCTCTACTGGTGGGGAGCAGCATGACATCTAAATTTGAGAATAGTTTCATACTTAAACCATACTTGAACTATACCCGTACATGTATCTCTCAAAACTATACTTGAATCTGGCCGGATGGGATGGATATGCGTTGCGTACTTGCGTCTCGCCTTCGCCTTGGCCTCCGCGCGCACGGCGTGCGGCGTGCCGGGTTGCGTTGCGTTGCGCACCGCGCGCTTTTATCTCGTGCAACTGACTCGTGGTGTCACGTTATTCTCCCCCGCCAACCGTGTTGCAGCAAAGCAATCTCGTAAAGAACTCAAGTTCAAAAAAAAAAAAATCGTAAAGAACTTGGTAGTGAAAGTCCAGGCCATTGATGACAGATTGATACTAAAGTTAGTACAAAGTTAAAGACACTTATTTTGGGATAGAGAGAGTAGTACCATAGAGTACTGCATATCAACCACAATCACCGTTGATCACAGAAACAAAATGCAGGTGAATAAAAATAGCCGTAAAACCATACTGCGAAAGCGCCATTCGAAACACCTGAATTTTGGAACTGATACTTGAGTTAATTTCAAAAGAAATGGCGGTAGTTCACAGAATCGAGTTCCAGAAATACAAAGGAAATAACAGACGAGCTTTACAAAGATTTGTCCATCTCAAAAACAACGTTGTCAGGTCAGGTCGGGAACTTCTACAGCAAGAGTACATTAACCATTATGTAAACACCCCCCGCAAAAAAAAAACATTATGTAAACACATCTAACTCGTAGTTTGGCCATGATCCGCAACATTTCATACTTGTCGGAGCATTCTCTTATTTATATAGGAGAATACAAGAAGGGAAATGGACATGTCTTTGTCCGATAAATTTACAAGAACCTCGACGCTCCAAGATACCAACCACCTGTTTCTCTACCATAATATTGAGAAGTTCTGTCTTCAACCTTAACCACGGGTGTTTGGAGCTCAGCTCTTCCCAATGCTACGAGAAAATGCCCTATTTGCAAATTGAAAATGCTGAGCTTGCTTCTTGCAGTGATCCTCACTTTTAAATGTTGATCACTTCAAGCCCCCTTTCTTCTGTCCACATGCTGTGCTTGGTAGGCGGCAGCTTTCTGTTTCCTCTGCTAGTCTGTATAATGACAGGGATTTCCTCTGCATCTTTAACTCCAACGGAAGTATGCAGGTCATGACTAATGACTTCCTTATGAATGGTACACAAATACCAGGTCCTCTGAGAATCGGGAGGTGCTTTGGTGACATTGTAAAATCATGTCTGAGTGGGATCAGGCACTTCTGTTCTTTTGTCTGTTTTCATCCTTTTTATAGTAGATCCTCTTTTCTTGATATTGCTCTTGAAAGACGACACTTTTCTTGGACTAGAACGCTGCAGGATCCGGATTGGTATTCCCCCGATGTTGAAATCTTCCTTGAGAGATCTTGTCAAGAACCTGATATCTGTATCAGATAGTTCAGTCTTCCCACTCATAAAGGCGACAAATGTTGGTGGCCGCGCTTTCACCTGAGTGAAATACTTCACTTTGGGCTGTGTGGCTGAATCTTTCCATGAATGTCTACTCATAACCTGTCAGAGGGAATTGGAGGTAACAGTCGAAGTAATGTAAGTGTCTGTGACATGAATGAACTCAGCAGTCACAAATATATACTGTACATGATAAAGTAGCAGGCTCAAAGCACATGAATGATAGATAACCAAACATTTCAAATAAGAACTATTCCTAAAACAGTAAACTGAGACATAGTATCATAGATGGCTTAGATCAACCACTAAAAATCGCTAATAATTGCCAAGACACCCCCGAAAATCATTCTACTCTGCACTCGTGCAATTCCACCTAGTTATCTGTATCATTCTAGATTGAATATAATGTTCAAGACTTACGATCTTACTGTTCTACTTTAATGGTTGTTCCTACTAGGCACACACCATAATATGCAAATTAAGTAACAGTAATGCAAGCAGGATGCTTACCTTACGTAACCAGCGGTTCAGGCGTGAAGTTGACAATCTAAAACACCATTTCTCATAAGTTTCTATAACATGGTGCATAACAGCAACCCGCCCCCTGCCCTCCATTGCTGACACAAACACAACTGGTATTCCTGTAACCTGTCAAGACAAACAAGATTAAAAGACTTCAGATCTGCTGTTGCCGTCAGAAAATGTGAAGCAAATTAAAAGTTCCGCAATGTGGTTGATCCCTCTTTTTGGTGAGAGGGCTTTAATTTTTCAATTTATACACAGGCTTTAGAAAAGTAAACATTCTTGCTATTGATGTGTCCTTTGATGCAGAGGCTGTACACTTGTATGGGTAGACTAGGTCGGGAGAGCATATGCAGATGATAATTTTATTACCGCTTGAACTAAAAGATTACATACAGAACTCTTAGTGCTACTGAACATGGACCTAAAACAGTCTAAGGTTCGGTTTTTCGACATACTCTGAATCCCTCCTTGTCTCTTCCACCAACTCTAGACTCAGACTGCTATAACCCTACTAGGACTTGGCAGCATGACTTCCTGCCGGAAAAAGCTCTTGCGTCTCTGCATACAAGTCCAACTGGACTTGGTAACCAACTGTTGGCCCCAATAAGAATTGACAGCAGATATTACTATTAAAAGATATTCCACACATTATTGAAACACACATGGTAAGTAGTGGAATTTAGACTCAGCATTTGCAGTAGTGGAGCACTGTCAAAAGATAAGCAGTTTTGTGACTATGACCTCAGTCTCTATACTCAAAAACAAAGTAAGGCATCTACATGTGTGATAACCAACCAAATATCAATTTCATCAGAAAGAAAGCAGCTCATCATAAATTTTGTGACTGAGTTAATGAATAAAGAGTTAGAAAGCTATCCAGAACAACTGTGATGTGTTCAAATAACAAAAATTGAGAAAAGGAAGGTTAAGTTAATCAGAAATGAAAGGCTCCAAACAACTTGTTTTTTCTGGATCAACGAGGAGCGCCACCTATAGACTATAATTACCAATTACTAAATCTTTGAAGGGAATCTTCTGTAGACTTATTTTTATCAAGGAACACCTCCTATAGACTAGTTACCATTTACTACCAGTATTGATGTTACGAGTATCATATTCTGTTATATAGAAACAATAGTATAGCCATAGTGATCGATAATCATAAGTATTTTTTCAATGTCGAAGACAAGTACTCCCTAGTGATCTAAACGCTCTTATATTTCTTTACGGAGGAAGTATGTTACAAACTAATAACAAAACAATTAGAAACAAACCTGAGGAATAACTGTCTGGATTTCTTTAGGAACAGCCTCCATCACTTTTTCTAACAACCGTTGGTTTTCTCTAAGGAGATCCATTTTGTTGACAACCACAACAAGTCCACGGCCTTCTTCGATTGCTTGCCGTGCTATCATAACTTCCTGATGATCCACGCTACTTTTTGACTTTGCGATCTACATATCCATACAGCTTTATCATGTTGTTGTACACACATTACAATTAAAATTGCATTTAACATGCATGACGACATACGAGATTTGAGGTGGACACACGGAATGTTGCTTCTACTGCAAACTAATTTGTGCATGGGACTGACAATAGAGCACTGACCTTGTTAACCATAGCAAGGAATTGGTTAAGTACTATATGAATATATTTATATTTATATATATATATATATATATATATATATATATATATATATAGGAAAAATCCATTCTACCATTAGGTGGTAGTTACCCCTGCCTTGATTGCCGTCGGATTGCATCAGATCTGTAGATTTCTTAACGGGTCGTGGGCACGAAAGAATCGGATATTTTTCTACCCGTTCGTGAGTGCTATCGCTAACCTTCCGATTTTCCTGGCGCTAGACTGGACCCATATAAAATAGGATCGTACCAATCTCATCTAAAAGATCTTCTCTTTCTCTCTCCTTTTATCTAATCTCAATTCACGGCTCTGCGCTGAAATCAAAAGCTATCCCAAGAAACTAGACCGGCTGTAGCGATTACAAATTGCAAAAGGAGGTATGCAACGTGAACTACTTCCCGTGATTTCCATGCGTCTACAATGGATTTGATATTTTAATCCAGATTTCTAGGCACATGTACATCAATATAACCATTGATTCTTTTGCACAGCCATTGACGTCCGCCGAGTCTCCTTTCCTGCACGCAGTTATTCCTCCCAATCATGCGATTGTTCGTCGGCGTTTCAAGACCTGCACGAAGGCTAGCCTGTCGGGTGCGGCGGCAACGATCGACAACCACATAACTGCTCCAGTGCTGCAGCGGAGACAACGATGAACTGTGGCTGATGCATGCGACTGATACGTGCTCTGGCGCAACGTGGCCAAATACAACATATGTATCGAAGTACATCGCCGACAGATGACTGCCCCGGCGCGTCGGCGGCAACAACGTACATATGAGAACATGGTTCACACATGGATGTGGCACAATCATGTTAAGTCCGTGTGATGGATGCATGACATCACGCATGCAGCAAATATATGTAAATCATATACTATGGCTCATTGGCTGTATAAAAGTACTTATTTTTCTTTTTGTATAAACATACTCTGTTGTATGCATGGCATTCTCCATTCTCCTTTCAAGCAGAAGTATATAAACTACATACTCCTTTCAAGTTGAAGTATGTAAACTCCATACTCCCTTGCTGAAAATACGTTACTTTATACATGCCTCGAATTAAGTAGTGACACGCGCTCCTGTTTAAAAAATTATATGACATATACTCCATCTCGAATTATACTCCATACTACAACTACTACACGTATACCACCTTTTGGAATTTGGAGTATACATACAACTTTTTGTGCATGGTACTGAACACGCATGCTATGGACATTTTTTTCAAATGCAGATGCTACGGACATATTTATGTCATAATCTTTACAAAATTTCATACTTTAATGTTTATTGGCAATGAGATTACGTAAATGCTAAAATATGTCTATATACTACATCCTTTGAAGTAAACATACTCTTTCATCGGGTGCAGAAAATTACCGTCATATTGCCCGAAAAAAAAAATAGAGCCAGCATGCTCTTATCATATTTATATATACTACATACTCTCTTTTTTGCGGGTGATATATACTACATACTCCTTTTCTTTGCGGGAATATACTACATACTCAAAGCTATATATACTCCATACTTAAAGGTATATACTCCATAATTTACCCAGAAGTATTTCACCATACTCTTATTTTCCAGGGAATTTCACCATACTCCATGCGCATACTAATTAATTATTCTCAAAGAAGATTCTAAAAAAACTCAAGGAACACGCTCACAGCGAGCACTTATCCATTCAACGGACCGGCCAATTAGCTAGCAGGTTGTTGAACCGAGACACGTTGCCTAACTAACACATCTACCAGTTGCACGTTATTGGATCTTTTTAGTATCCACTAACCCATTTGGTTCGGTGGTACGATGGGACACGTGGAATGGAATTAGCTAGGTGGTAACTACCACTACTTGTAGATAAAATTTATACATACTTAAAGGTATATATATATATATATATATATATATATATATATATATATATATATATATATATATATCCTCCGTGAGAAAAGTACTATATATATTATATGATACGGGGACTATTACTAGATGATCAAATTTACACATAGTTAAATCAAGAGATACTTCTGTACTCTCGCTAAAAGTGGAAAACACAAACTGTAAAGCACACAGATTATCTGATTTAAAGCAACCATTACTCTGCTAATATCAGTGCTGACTAAAGATTTGTGAAATCCATAGCAGAACATGTGTAAAAT
>NC_041384.1:145894527-145902643 GCF_002162155.2 Triticum dicoccoides | reverse complement strand
AGCTACTGCCAATAATGCAGGCATAAGCAATAGAATCAACTCGTTGTAATCAACAAGACCTCAGAAGAACAAAGAAGAATAGCACTGAAAAAGTTTCCCCTTAACCAGATAAAAGGGAGCATACTATAGCCAGGACTTTAGGTCGCAGACTAGTGTACAGCTGAATGAGTGAAAGTACCTTCTCTGCATCAAGCACAAGAGCTACAATATGAGCTCTCATCAGATTCTTTCTTGATTGTACCACACTTAGTGATGATGGCCCTTTCTCCTTTCCCGCTCTTTCCATCCAACCAGCAGTATCCACCTGCATCGCCAACAAGAAAGAAAATGCCAATTCAGGAAAATGGAGACAGCCTGATTGAACATGATGTCGCAAGGTCTAACACGGCAGCTACAGCCATATAGGAAAAGGCATCAAAAAGATATTATTGAACTCTCATATAGCAAATTAACTTACCAAATATACAGTTCTGTTGTCAAATTGAAACTTAGCCCGGATGGAGTCCCTTGTTAAGCCTGACTCTGGACCAACCAGAACTCTTTGTTCTTGCAACAAGGCATTAAGTAGGGTCGACTTCCCAACATTAGGACGTCCCACAATTGCTAACTGCAGAGGTAGCTTGCTTTCATCACCTTCATTGGCCTCAGCCTCGGAAGTAGGGTCATCTTGATTTAGTCCATCTATCACGTGACAGAAAACCAAGAATAATATTTACATACATTGGCATCATGGTTTTCCCTCCAGAAATTAACGGTACGGGATCATAAATTTCTCTTATTGCTTGAGGAAACGGAATATACTGTTTCCAAAGTTCAATAGGTGGTGGTTTGTTGTCACTGATTTATAAACTATAATGCCCAAACCCCTCCATTTCTACTTGAACAGAACCAATATGGAGAGAGGATTAGTGGATGGAGAATTTTTTAAGCAATTCTGATACCTAGCTGAAATCTTCTATTTACGCAAATTCGTCACACTTATGAATAGTGTATCAGTTTTATCAATCAGTACATTACTGAAAGAAAGCAAAGATAAGAGGAACTACAAGGAAGTCACGACATATCAAAACAAATATCTTATACTAACAGAACCAAAGTCATTGAAGATACAGCTACAAACTTACTATTTGGAAGCTGAAACATGTATTCCTCAAATAATGGCCTGAGTGTCTCATAAAGCTCTGCCATCCCGAGGCCTGTCTCTGCAGATATTGCAACTGGGTCACCAAAACCCAACCTGTGGGCTTCTCCAGCAGCCGAGGTCAAAACTCCATGCTCATCAAGTGACTCAGACTTATTCATTGCGACAATGGTATGTATACCAGATGCATGTTTTCGTAGCCATTGCCCGACCTCAAGATCCAGTGGCTGTAGGCCATCCCTGAGAAAGCCATTACACTTTTACTATGCAACAAGTATCAACTTATCAACCTCACTCCAATGATAATAGGTTGATATAGCAAACCAAAGCACACTCACCTGACATCAATCAAGAAAATGGCAAATTGAGATCTGACCAACACATTCCCTGTCATGTCAACCGTCCGAGCAAGAATGCTCCCAGATGTTGCTGCAGTCTCAAGTCCAGCTGAGTCAAGCACGCGAAAACGAAGATCTCCAAGCTTGGCAACTCCTTCTCGAATGTCGCGGGTGACATGGTCTCCAGGTGTATTATACACCAATGCCTCCCTCCTCCGTATTAATCTAAAAACATTCATAAAAAAATCAGCACAAAGTTAAAAAAAAAACTGAATGGAATAAGAGTGGCAAACTATGTAGGCTGCAATTCCTCAATGTAAAACCATTAAATAATAGGATGTTAATAACATCAGAAATTTGTCAAAAGGAGTACTATGTCATAGTGCTGAGTGCTGACTAGGGAAACCAAATGGTGTCAAGGTGTATGTAACATGGAAGAGCTAAAAGCTATAATAGAGTATCAAAGAATAAATAACACTATGCTGGAGACATATAGGTGCATGTGCAAGCTTAAAGAGAGCTGCCTGAGGAAATATGTCATATGCAGCTACAACAACCAAGATGACAGCAACCATTTTGTGCAGATGTCATACAACATAACAACATCACATGTTAAATAGCCAAATGCAATCCAGTAGAAGGTGTAACTACAACAATATGTACATGCAAACTCAAAGGTGCACATGGAAAATGCATAATTGGCATGTATTATCGTCGAGATGGTCGCAACCATCAAGTACTGTGGCATCCCGGGTTTTCCAGTGATGCAGATAATTGTCACTTGTCAGCAATGCAACACAAAGGATAGCATGGTTGCTGGCCAGAACGAGCGCTTCGGAACTATCCCGGGGAGTGCGTGTTGAATGGAATCTGTAAGAAGACGCGGTGCCTTAAAGGTGCTTGTGGAAATGGCTACCCCATGGAGCATGGGGCTACGCGGGAAACTAAGCGCGTGTGGCGCCTCTCACCTGTTGAAGAGCGCGGACTTGCCGACGTTGGGGCGGCCGACGAGGATGATGGTGGGGAGAAGCGCCGCGTCCACCTTGGTGAAGTCGACGCGGGACTGCTTCATTGGGCTCCTCTTTGGCTTGCCCTTGGGCTTCGCGGGGGGCTCCGATATCTCTGCAACGGTGGAGTACGAGATGCCGGCGGAGAATGGAAGGCGCGGGAGGAGAGGTGAAGCACGGGCTGCATCGGGGAGCTGGACGGTGAGACGAGGAGGGTTGAAGGGTTTGGTTTGAGAGGGGAGAGGAATCTTACCGAGAGGAGGGGGAGGTAGCGGAACTGGCGGGGAAGGAAGGGTGCGGGGGAAGAGGAGAGCTGCCGCGGCGGGGCGGCTCCGGCGGAGGGCGGCGCGAAGGAGGACGGCGGCGGCGCCCATTTTTCGAAGGAAGTGTGAAAGAGGTAGGCGACGAGGTTTTCAAAGCTGGGCCGGACAGGGAATGGTTATTCGCAGCGGGGCTCCATGCCAATTAGGCCTGCTAACTCTGAGGCCTCGTTCGGTTTGCAGGATTTCAATAGAAAAGACATAGGATTCCCCAAAAAAATAGAAAAACATAGGAACAAGGATTTCAGAGAAAAAAATTATATAACGCATTCGGTTTGTAGATAATGTGTACATAAATTTCATAGCTCATTTTATGTGTTTTTGAGAAAACTACACATCCATTCAAAACTCATTTTGCGCGTAGAAATAAATAAGGCAATCAATTCCTTAGGATGGTAAATGTCATCCTATCAAATTCCTATACAACTTCTAATTCCTATATTTTGGTTTCCTCCAAACCAAATGAGGCATGAAAGATGTTTCTGAGTTTGTAGGGCAACTCCAACTGGCCAACCCAACCAGACAAAAAAAATCCCCTAAATAAATAGACAAAAAATTACCCACCTTTTTTCCATTTGGCTGGAATAGCAACATATACTAGCAAATAGATCTAGCATTTTTTCCATAGTACCAAGAGAATATTTTATGCCATGATGACAAGTAATATTGCACCAAATGAATCGCACGAGCCCCGTGTGTGCTCCGGCCTCATAGTTCATGCAAAAACAAACAAATATAAGATGATCATGCATCTGGATCATGAGCTTTTGTCTCTTCTCGAACCAAGCAATTTTCTTGGGGTCATGTTTCTCGAGTCAGCCCCCATGATGCAGGCCTTTCTTTGCTTGACCCTCCATTTCCTTGGCTCTTGACCGGGTATTGGCCTCGTCGATCTCAACCTTCTTCTTTTGTCTTTCAAAGTGATTCTTCATTGCCTCCTCTTTCTCTTGTGTTTTCTCTTTTTCCTTTTCTCACTTGACACCTACTTTTGGGTTATGAACCACCCCATCACAGTCTCCATCGAGCGTCGGCTCGTCTCCACGAAATGCAGCTCTGCCCTTCCTCTATCGAGCATCGGCTTCGTCATCCTCATCTCTCGTTCTCGCCCTCCACAAGGGCTCAAAGCGCTGCCATCCCACCACAGGCGCCCCCCAACTCAACGCGCTGCCGAGTGACGACACACCCCAGGCCACCACCCATCTCCAAGCGCCACCAAACTCGACGATCCATTGTATCAGTGTTTGTATATGCAGATCCCATATAAAAAGTGGTGGTCAGTGCGGACAAGTCCCAGGACGTCCAGCAAGCTGTCCAGTGTCCACTTACACAGTGGCGGAGCTTGAAAGAAAATGCTGGGCGGGCCAGACTAAACAAGAGCACAATTTTTTTTGAAATTCTGAATCATAAGCATCAGTATGATTACCGGATGGAGCAAGCAGTATGTATATATACAACAAAATACATTTTAACCCTGAACCACTATTAAGTTAGCTAATACAAAAGCTTTGAGACATTAGACATGTGACTTACTCACATACTACAAATCGACTCTCCGGTCACCCTTGCTTCTAAAATCTGCAAGGACATCTTCGTGGCTGTAGTTCTCTAGAATTCCACCCTCTATGTGAACTAACAGATTATTGGCAAGATTCTCATCTTCCAGGGTCTCGCTGCACGCTGCAAGAACTCAATACCTTCGAATGTAACAGCTTCATTTGCTCGAACCTATTCGTACTGGTTTTGGTTATGTTGTTCCAATTCAAGCAACGGCAATATCTAGTTTTCCTGAACTCGAGTTATGTCATCTCTTTTCCTTTTAAAAACCAAATCAATTCTTCTCTGAGATTGATTTTCCTTGCCCATGATTACCTGTGTTGCAATTTGTATAAGATCGGGCTATTCACTTTCTTATCAAATGGACACAACTATTTTTTATCAACAGTTCAACACTGGACACTCAAAGCAGATGAATAGTTGGCGCTAATGGTTAGAAATCCCACTGGACACTCAACAGTCAACAGAATTCTGTACAGGTGGAATTCCATATGGATAAAATCTGTTTCTTATAAACACTGGACACTGAAAATAGATGAGTTCATGACTCATAAGTAGATGTAAAGAACTGAACAAAAATGATAAAATGGGGAATTACCTCTTGCCTCTGACAGTTGCTCTACTCTTGGAGGACAGTAGGAGACTGGAGACTAGGAGAGCTCATCCAGTGATCTGCTCATGCGCCAGCCGCCAGAAGTGGTTCGGCAGGCCACAGGCCAGTAGCACGACAGCGTGGCCGAGCCCAAGCAGATGTCATCTGTGAGCAGGTGCAGAGAGTCGGGGGAAGGGAGGAAAGCAAGGGGCTGAACCGTGGCTGTGAGATACAGGGATTCTGGCGAGAGAGGATAGACGCCGTCGGTTCGCCGACGGCAGCGGCTTGCTCCTGTGCTCCCTGCTCGACTGTGGGACAGTTTGGGAATTGGGGAGTAGGGATTCCTAGCGCTGCCTACCTCTCTCCGGCTGCTCTGTGCGTTTTTTTTTTTTTGAGCAAGGCTGCTCTGTGCGCGAAAGCGAGAGGATGCACGTGGGCTGGGCTAGTGGGCTTGGGAGATGCCTATATAAAAAAATTTGGGTCAAAATCCTGGGCGGGCCATGGCCCGGTTTAGCCCCTACAGAGCTCCGCCCCTGCACTTACACTAGGGGTTGGGGCGCCACCCGGTGGCACCTCTTGAGAGGAAGTTTGTGCGATGCCAGATTGATAAGCGACCCTTTCATTTCTTTTTTCTCTAATTGTTGACGAACATACACATATAAGCAAGGAACTTGGAATAGAATTTACAACTGATAACAAAACAAACAACAATATTTTAGAGACCTTGATCCTCTTAGGTGGTGGATTATCCCCAACCAGATTGAACACATTCAACAATTAAATATGATTGCCCAATTAGATGACATGACATCTGAGTCAAGGGAGCTATCAAGTCACAACTTGCATCTCAGAACCAGTAGATGCATAACCATCTACCAACATAACTTCTTTTCACCTGCAAAACCAAACCAATTCAGAGAAGAAACCACTTTAAGCCACCAAAAAAGTACAGTAGAAGAGACGCTCTTATTCATACCTCTCACCTTTGATGTCGCTGCTGATTATTAATGTTTGAATGCATCAAAAACCAAATTTCTGCACGAACAAAATCTAGAAAAGCAACACATACAACTGTGTAAATATCCAAAATTGCAACTGAACATATGTCTTTAATGAAAAGACGAGCATGAACTAATCATGGCCAACATCAAGCAGTACTTACACAAGTGTGCAGCTTTATGTTAGTACAAATTAATAAATTGCAGTGTAGATTGACCAAGCAATATAGAAAGAGGCTTTAATATCTATTTTACCCATATCACAAATACTGAAGGGGAGAGAGTAATTATTAAATGCACTGAACATAAACCTTACCTTTATAAAATAAGAAAGAAATATGTCCTTCACAGCCTTCCTGCAGTTACAAAACATACTCAATCAGCAGGTACAAACAAAAAGCAATATTGCCATCTTAGATTGGTGTAGTGCAGCTAAAACAAAATCCATGCCAGCAACAACGAATCCTTTGAATCATGGCGGATGATTCGAAACCAAATCTCACCACTTATGCTATCTCGGCAACAAACTCTGGGTCCAAGTAGAGCACGTTTGCACGCACCAGCAGGTCGGCAGCCTGATGAGCGGCAGAGCAGTCACTTATCAGAAATCCATGCATGCCCACGGTGAGAGCAGGGGCGGAGAAACCTTCACCTTGAGTTTCAGTACGACGGTGCCGCCCCTGACATCGAAGAGGTTAGTGAACATGAGGGACTGCGACATCTCGTCGTCTGGATGGGGAAGCAGCGAGGCGAGCAAAAGAACGATGGCACCACTAACCTTTTCTTCTTAGACTTCCCCGGCCTATTCCTTCATCCTCCTCCTCTGCCACCGTCGTACTCGCCTCCTTCCTGGATCTCCCTGCCAAGGGGTAGAAAGAAACCAGCACGCAGGAATTAAGACAATGTGAATCGACATCTTGAGCTACGAAACTCAAATATTGTAACATACCTGGAACAACCAAGCAAGAAATATTTACCTTCAGTGGTTCAAATGGATAATGTCTTATTAATTGTCTCAAGTTCTTTCTTGCAATCTTTAGTAAACAGTCTAAACAATTCTATGAATAATCCATGTATACAGAAACAAGTTCATAATCACTTATTTTTCTTGTGCACAGAAGGTTCTAGTCCCTATACACTTCGGGAAATTAGAAACAGACAATTATTTAAACAGCTTGAGATTTGCTAGCATGTATGCGCCGGTGTAACTAACATGCATCTTTGTAAGGGTTTTGTACTTGTTACAACCTATTTTGGTCAAATGGCCTAAATCTGTACATATGCGTGACGCAGTACATCCATTTACTTGATCAGTTTCATGTGAATGCCGAATCATGATCTCAAAATTGTTATAGTTCAGTTTGATTCTAATTTATACACCTAAACCAGCCAATTATGCAAGAGCAACATCCAACATTTCACCTCATTAAGTATGCAAAAGCATCACCCAACACTTCAGCTTGCTAACCATGCAAGAACTACACACGACATAGAGAGATTTGGCTATAGGCAACAGAAGAATCACATGCATGTGTCGTAACCGAGCTGAATATGTTGAATTATGGAGGTACTCACTCAAACGCCTTGTATGTCTGCATTTTGATCAAACACATGGTACACAAAAACAGATGTTCCCATTACTTAATGAGACTCATTTCATGTTGGTACACTTATTAGGTAATAGGAACAGATAAGGTACGCATACATGTCTCAGTCAGATTTGATTATTGTTAATCTGTAACATATACTGATTTTGTTATGCTATCAGCAACAATGCAGTAATGGACTAATAGGTCGTCTGACCCAAATTTGTCATGTGCGTAACTATATTAACATCAAATTACTTATAATAACAATGCATGTAAACTGCAGTAAACAAATCATGGCAGATGCAGGAACAGGCATACCTGAAGTGCAGAGGAGACGCATCATCAAGCAATCGCAGACGAGTGTCAAGGCGAGGGGCAAACCGAGTGGACTCTGAAGGCAAAAGAGGAAAATCAGAGCAGCGATACAAGACGCATACACATCCATACAACAATGTGTCACAACGAACAAACAGCCTGCTCACATACACACGAGCACACCTGAAGAGCCAGAGATGATCCAAAAGTAACTACTCCACCATGACCGGATCAAAGAAGCTACTCATAGATGCGGCCCTCC
>NC_041384.1:145574336-145590995 GCF_002162155.2 Triticum dicoccoides | reverse complement strand
GGGCGTTCGGGCCCGATCCGGCCCGGGGCGGGCTCCCCGTGGGCCGCACGGGCCGCGGCGGTGGTAGGTGGCGGCGGACATGTGGCATGCTGCTAGTGGCCGCGGGCGGCGGCGGAGGAAATGTTCGGCGCGGCGGACATGTCCGGTGGCGGCGGATCTGGTTTTCTAGGGTTTTGGGGGGAAGAAGAAGAAGAATTTCGGAGGGGTCTTTAAATAGGCATAGGAGGAGCTAGGCGAGTCCAAATGAGGTGCGGTTTTCGGCCACACGATCGTGATCAAACGCTCTAGATGATGGAGAGGGTTTTGGTGGGTTTTGGGCCAAAATGGAGGGGTGTTGGGCTGCAACACACACGAGGCCTTTTCGGTCCCTCGGTTAACCGTTGGAGCATCAAACGAAGTCCAAATTGTACGAAACTTGACAGGAGGTCTACCGGTAGTAAACCAAGGCCGCTTGGCAAGTCCTGGTCCAATTCGGAAATGTTTAATCCCTGCACACAAGAGAAAGGTAGAAATGACCACCGGAGGAGAACGGAGCGCCGGAATGCAAAACGGAGAACGAGGAAAATGCTCGAATGCATGAGACGAACAAGTATGCAAATGAAATGCACATGATGACATGATATGCAATGCATGACACGCAAGCAATGTCAATGCAACAACATCGAATAACTGGAGGACACCTGGCATATCGGTCTCGGGGCGTTACAACACTACGAGAGGATCTCGTCCCGAGATCTAGAATGGCACCGGGGAAAAAACAGAAGAGAAAGAGAAGAGGTAAAAAAAGTTGCTTCTTTGACCAATGAGTGAAACCAAGGAACCTTGAGAGGTTAAACAAATTGAAAGAAAGAATGCAATGAAGAATAACAAAGTTGAAAGCACCCCGGTAGAAGAGATGCAAGACTTGATAAGGTGAAAAGAACTTGAACCGAGTACACAACACCCCGGTTAAATGGATAAGCAACGGAAAGAACACGACCCTCACCATTTCGAGATGATGATTGAAAATAGCAACATCGCAAAGCCTCCTGGAGAAAGAATAGAAGATAGATCGTCGGAACAAAAGAACGGATAAGAAGAACAACAACTTCTACCTCAAATGAACTTGGGAAGCATCCTTAGGAGAGGGGTCGAACGGAGTTGTTGGAAACCCAACAACGAAAAGATAGGCTTGAAGTGGGCTTATGAAAAACATCTCAAAACCAAGAGGTGAAAATCTGCCACTAACGGAAATGATAGATTGGATTGATAACAACAAGGAGATGAGAAACTTATTTCACTGGGGGGATAAATGAAGAACTTAGGTCAATTATAAGCACCATAAATAGCAACAATCCTTAGGGAAATGCTTTAGGTGAAACATGACACAAGATACGTCCAATGACGAGATTGATGGATTTAAAAATAACTCATTCTTGATAACTTGTGAAACACGAAGCACGAAGGGAAATTATCAAGAATGACATAACACCACCTCAAAAGATACGCGTGAAAGAATAGCACTCCGGACTACAAGATGAAGAAAACTTGAGCTCCTTAGAAAACAATGTCGATGAACACTTCGAGAAGGAATTAAATCCTTGATGGACCATCATGTAGAACCTTCAAGAAGAACTCCGGTAACAAAAGGATGATCAAACAAAAGGAAAGGGAAGTTGAAAACACAAGGTGAAACCTTTTGATGATTTAGATGAATCTCCGTGGTGATATAATTGCGAGAGCTTGGGACTCCGGGAAAAAAAGACGAGCACTTGAAATCAAGAATTTAATCATCGTGAACGAACTCCGGAAGAAAAGATTAACATATGGATGAAACAAGAATAAGAATTACATTATGCTTATCCTTCACCAATTAAATTGATGACAAACAACGGATTTGGCATATTACTTCTTCTCGTTGAAAGAATTAATATAGATATAGCGCAAACTTGAGAAAGGTCTTCAACGAACCGCCGGTAGAATTGGAACCACAAATGAATTAATATGATAAACGAAGGAAGAGGAACTCTTGAAAGAACCACCGTAAGAATTGAAAAAGAACGATTAAAACATGAAGAAACACCGGGAAGAATTAAGAATTAAACGAAGATGCTTGTGAGGATTTAGATCCATGAGAACGAAGAGATTACGAGCTGATTAAAGAATATTAAATGATGCACCGGTGAGATTTGGGGAATGAGAGCTGAAAGCTGAGAATGAATAAATCTTCTGAAATGATGGGCTCCGGAGAATCAAACTGAGAAGACTCTTGAATTGCTCCGGATAGGTGAAAAGAATTCTCACGATCAAAACAATTACGAGAGGATGGCAACAAGCTAGAATCACGAATATTGAAGAGAATGGAGCAAGATTAAAGAGAAACTCTTCTTCGGTCTTCAAAATCTCGAGAATGACGACGAGAAACACCACCATGAATTATTTAGACACTCCGGAAGAATCAAAACGAAGAGGTTGAGCCAATGATGAAAAGATTTTGACAGATCTTGGAGTAGACATTTGACTGATGATAAATCATTCTTACGTCAAACTTCGAAAAGAATTTGAGAGTATCGCCGGGAAAATAAGAAGCGTCAGGTAAGATCCTGGGAAAAGACCTGTGGGTTAGGGCCCACTCAAAAGAACACCATTGAAATGATTTAAAGAGAGAGATTGCACCGGTTGAATTAAAAGACTTGAATGAGATAACAGCTCGAGATATCTTGAGCACTTCGGAACAATAGAATAGCGAGAAATGAATGAATATGAGGAGCACCGGCAAGAGAAGGTATTTGAAACGAGGAAAAAGATATGATCAACACCGAAAGCTTGATTTGAAACCACCGGAGATGAAAAGAACGAAGAAAGATGAACTTGAAGCTCCCTTAGACTCTTCATGAGAATCACCGGATAAGAACATTGCCGGAAAAGGAATGGAGAGGCTTCACAACAATAAAATGATACTTGATTAAGAAATCTGAGTCCTTGAAGAAAAATGGTGGGTGGGCGGGAAAACAAAGACGACTTGGGATGGATGAAACGAACGCCGTTGAGAAGACTTGAGTTGATATTGCGGATGTTGAAAAAGATTGGATCTACTTGAAGAGAGAACACGCAGGTTGAAAAGGATTAACAAGACAATCTCGATAAACGAGAAGGATTAGTATTCACATAGGAATATGAGAACACCGTTTAAAGAAGGTATGGAATCAACATTTGACTTCGAAGCAACTCGAATACCACAACTCAAAACAAAACAAAGGATTGGCTTGCAAAATAAGCCGGAACAAACATATGATAGAGATTTCGTCCGAAGTTTTCGTGGTGGGGCCTACACGGGCTCGATCGTACATCACCATCATGTACAAGGCAGTGCACATGACATACGAAGCGTCCCCGAGTCGGCATAGCCAAGGACTCTTTAAGACACAATGATACCACTGTAAAACCGACCGTGAATAGGCGGACCACTAGACGTCGAACCCCAATTTCATATCATACATCTGTCGGAAAGATATCCTAAGAGCTACTTGAATTCCCACCTATGAAGCTCCCGAACCTTTCTGGTTATGCAATCAGGTGTTGGGGATACAGGGGAAGCATAATATCTCACCCAAAACTAGCAAATCCTACATCCAGCTGTATCCATCCTTCAACACATAACCAAGAAACCTTCGGAAATCGTCTACCTCAACCTTCGAAAAGCATCCGTTATACGAGTTATGGCAATACTCCCGAACTCCCGCCCCAGTACTGGGTGGCATCGAGGTTATCTCACCAACAACTTCATAAAAGAGATTTTCGATGTCGGCGTACTAAACTCAGGTATTCTAGAACTGCAACGATAAAATTGTGACGACAACACCTCGGAGCTCAACTCCCCGGGACACTGCCACAACCCCTAAATGACAGGAGGCACCAAGAACAATGTTCTCCTCACAAAACCATCGGAACGATTCCAAGATACCTGTGTGATCCTAAATTTTTTTAGTGAAATTTGAGAAGGGAAGAGTCAAAACTCTACGTCGGGATGCCTTACCAGAGCGATGAGGAGACTAGGGAGTAAAAAGAATTCCTAACTCTCCGATATATAATTCCTAAATGACTCAAAACATTTTTCTAGACACAACTCGACCGCTAATAACGATCAAGCAATGGGGCTCCTAAGGTCGGGGAAGGCTCTGATTACCAACTTGTAACGCCCTCGATGCAGCTATATCTCCCACGTGTCGAAGCACGACTTAGAGGCATAACCGCATTGAAAGCAATGTCGCAAGTGAGGTAATCTTCACACAACCCATGTAATACATAAGGGAAAGAGATACATTGTTGGCTTACAATCGCCACTTCACACAGATACATGAATAAAGCATTACAACATCCAAATACACTCAAGGTCCGACTACGGAACCAAAATAAAAGAAGAACCCCAAATGCGACAAGGTCCCCGATCGACCCCAACTGGGCTCCACTACTGATCCACTAAAACGAAACAACACAAAGGTCAAGATCTTCATCGAGCTCCTCCTTGAGCTTGGTTGCGTCATCTGCACGGACTCATCGGCACCTGCAAGCTGGTTTTGGAAGTATCTGTGAGTCACGGGGACTCAGCAATCTTGCACCCTCGCGATCAAGACTATTTAAGCTTATAGGTAAGATAAAGGTATGAGGTGGAGCTGCAGCAAGCGACTAGCATATATGGTGGCTAAACATACGCAAAAGAGAGCGAGAAGAGAAGGCAAAGCATGATTGAGAAACTATGATCAAGAAGTGATCCTAGAACAACCTACGTCAAACATAACTCCAACACCGTGTTCACTTCCTGGACTACGCCGGAAAGAGACCATCACGGTTACACACGCGATTGATGTATTTTAATTAAGGTCAACTTCAGGTTTTCTACAACCAGACGTTAACAAATTCCCATCTGCCCATAACCGCGGGCACGGCTTTCGAAAGTTCAAATCCCTGCAGGGGTGTCCCAACTTAGCCCATCACAAGCTCTCACGGTCAACGAAGGATATTCCTTCTAGCGGGAAGACCCGATCAGACTCGGAATCCCGGTTACAAGACATTTCGACAATGGTAAAACAAGACCAACAAAGCCACCCGAATGTGCCGAAAAATCCCGATAGGAGCTGCACATATCTCGTTCTCAGGGCACACCAGATTGTCCAAACTTCTGGTAGGCCAGCCCAGAGTTGCCCCTGGTGGCCACCGGTGGCTGACAAGTTGGACCAACACACAGAGGAGCACTGGCCCAGGGGTTTAAATAAAGATGACCCTTGGGCTGGCCGACCCAAGGGAAAGAAAAGGCTAGGTGGCGAATGGTAAAACCAATGTTGGGCATTGCTGGAGGAGTTTTATTCAAGGCGAACTGTCAAAGGTTCCCATTATTACCCAACCGCGTAAGTAACGCAAAATCCGGGAACATAACACTGATATGACGGAAACTAGGGCGGCAAGAGTGGAACAAAACACCAGGCATAAGGCCAAGCCTTCCACCCTTTACCAAGTGTATAGATGCATTAATTGAAGAAGAGATATTGTGATATCCCAACAAGTAAACATGTTCCAACAAGGAACAACATCTCCATGTTCCAACAAGGAACAAACTTCAATCTTCACCTGCAACTAACAACGCTATAAGAGGGGATGAGCAAAGCAGTAACATAGCCAAACAACGGCTTGCTAGGACAAGGTAGTTAGAGGCTTGGCTTAACAATATGGGAGGCATGGTAAGCAAGTGGTAGGTATCGCAACATAGGCATAGCAAAAGAGCGAGCAACTAGCAAGCAAAGATAGAAGTGATTTCGAGGGTATGGTCATCTTGCCTGAAATCCCGCAAGGAAGAAGAAGAGTCCATGAAGAAGACAAACGGACGTAGTCGAACGGGTCCTCACAAACGCGACGTTATTGGAACCAACCCGAGGAAGCAAACACCAGAAAGAAGCACACAACATAGTAAACAAACCACACATGAACATGGTATGATATGCGAGATGCGGTATGCGATGCATATGCATGATTTGCAAGGGAATGAATGAACCTGGCCTCAACTCGGAAATTCAAGTGTGCCACTGGAAAGATGAGATGAAATCACTTGGAAACGATATAAAGAACGCCGGAATCGGAGTTACGGTTTGGAAATGGCAAGCAATTCAAATATGGCACCGATCTGCGATTTACAGCAAGTAGTGAACTAAATGCAATGAGATGAACATGCTACAGCACCCAAACATGGCATCAAAATGCATGGAAGGAATCCATTCATGATGCTTAACAACAAATGGTTTAAAACCCCTTCCCGCGACGACATTTGGAGCCGTCGCCAAGTGAGTGTGTGCGATAGGTTGTCCTTCCCACACGACCCAAAAATCGTCGGGGATAGGCCCTCCTGGGACCGAGGCTAGGGCCGTGTGCGATCAGGCGAGGCATCGAAACCCATTCATTTCTGTAGGTATGTACATCCCACATGGTGAATACTAGAAATCATTTCCATGGGTATGTACATCCCGCACGGTGAATCCCAGAAATCATTTTTGTAGGTATGTACATACCACATGGTGAATCCCAGAAAAACATTTATGTTCGTATGTATATCACACACGGTGAATCCAAGGAATACATTTCTGTTCTTATGTACATCCCACACAGTCAATCCAAGGAAAACGTTTCCGTTCGGATGTACATCCCACACGGTTTTATGTATACGCTCATGTGTGAAACGTGTAACTATCACACATGCTCTGCCTTGGTCAACTGTTTGCTTTCATTAACTACATCACACACGATGTGATGTAGATACCTGTGTGGCATTGGGCTATATATGGCAAGCGCTTTTACTGCTAAAACCGTTTGCAAAGGTCCATGATCGTCTGTTCTATTTTTGTTTTTGCTTGTAATTTACTATTCTAATTGGAAATTTTGAAATACGAAACATGCAATTCAAATTCTCAGCACAAAGGTTCAACAATGAATCCATAAATAAAATTTCCAGTACAATATGTTCAGCAATTACAGGATTAGGCAGCAATTAACTATGATGAACCGCAATATTTAAAGGCGGTAAAGGTGAAGAGACAAGTGTAAATCATTTTGACCGTCGAAGGTGTTGAAGAAGCGGAATGCCCATAATGTGCCTTCCTGCATGCCATAGGCACAAACCACTTTTGTCCAACCCCTTGTGACGATCGCCCGCCCATCCTTCACCGCCTTCAGGAAGACTTCTAGAGCATTATTATGGCAGCATGAATTATATACTTTAACCTTAGTTGCCTCCACTCCGGTCATGTAGTTTGCAAGGTAATCATCAGTAAATAGCTTCGGAAACCACTGAAAAGAGAAAAATATCAGATACTGAGGTCTAATAGAGTAACTTGCTATGGGCAGGGGAAAAGGCAACACATTACTTACCATCCTAAAGTTCACTGTTTTCTTCGACAAAGTGTAAATAAAGAGCTTAATTCCAATCACCCGTTTCTTTCGCCTAACAATCTTTCTTAGTTTCCTCACTTGACGCTTGTTCATGAATATCTCATTGCCCCATATGCAAAATGGACCGAAGCATGGATTAGTACCCCTCATATATGTACCTACAAGCAACCAGTAAATGTTAGAAGCTAAACTGAGATTGCACAAATGATGTAAAATACAACTACCTATGTTCCTAAGTATAAATATTTTTTGAGATTTCAATATGAAATACATACGGATGTATATAGAATTATAGATATAGTTTAGATTAGAATCTAGATTCACTCAATTTGCTCCTTATGTAGTCTATATTGGAATCTCTAAAAATACTTATATTTAGGAATAGATGGTGTATAAGACATGGGATGCAGCTAACCTCGACGACAAACAACATCATCACCCATTGTAGCCCTGTGTAAGTACATGGAAAGTCAATGTTAACTACAACAGGGTTAACATCCACCAAAAATAGCAAATGGTAATAAAACGGCAGCATTTGTAGTGATATCTTCATTTTGAAAGAGTAGCACTGTAGCAAAGGGACGGATTAAAAAATGGATACAACTCTTAATTGCAACAGGCTTCACAACATCCTAATTCATGTTTTGTAAGTTTGTAGCCATTGAAATACAACTCTTTAAAAATGGATACAACTGTTAATTGCAACAGGCTTAATGGCCATTGAAACCGGTACTGATAAAAATGCAATTGGAAGAGTTAAACATCACAGGGTAGGTGCTGCCAGAGCAGATAATGGCCCAGTTGTCTATAAAAAGGTAGGGAAAATAGCTCAAACGTGTTAGGCATGTTTACTACAACATGCTTAATACATCGACAGTACAAAACATAACCATTAATTGCAACTGGTATTGGTAAGATTGAACTGGTGGGTACATACTTGGTAACTCCTGAGAGGTAGTTGCTGGGGCACTTCATCTTGGCCAGAGCCCGCCCAAAGTCAGCGGCGAAGGAGGCAAGCTGTTCCTCCAGGTCAAAGCGTGGAGCAGTGCCACTGACATGTGTACCTACAGGCAACCAGTAAATGGTAGAAGTTAAACTGCAATTGCACAAATGCTATGAAATACTGTAAGACATGGGATGCAGCTAACCTTGATGGCAAACAACATCATCAGCCATTATGACCCTGCGTAAGTACATGGACAAGCATGTTAAGTACAACAGGGTTAGCATCCACCAAAAATAGCAAATGCGGCAGCATCTCTAGTATATCTTCATTGCGGAGAGTAGCATGGTAGCAAATGGAAAAATTAAAAAATGGATACAACTGTTAATTGCAACAGGCTTAATAGCATCCTAAGTCATGTTTTGTAAGTTTGTAGCTATTGAAATGCAACTGTTTAAAAATGGATTCAACTGTTAATTGCAACAAGCTTAATAGACATTGAAACCGGTACTGATAAAAATGCAATTGGCATAGTTAAACATCACAAGGCAGGTGCTGCCAGAGCAGATAATGGCCCAGATGTCTATAAAAAGGTAGGGATCATAGCAAAAACGTGTTAGGCATGTTTACTAGAACATGCTTAATACATCGACCGTACATAACATAGCCATTAATTTCAACTGGTATTGGTAAGATTGAACTGGTGAGTATATACTTGGTAAGTCCTGAGAGGTAGTTGCTGGGGCACTTCATCTTGGCCAGAGCTCGCCCAAAGTCAGCGATGGTAGAGGTGAGTTGTTCCTCCGGGTTGAAGTGTGGATCAGTGCCACTGACATGTGTACCTACAGGCAACCAGTAAATGGGTAGAAGTTAAACTACAATTGCACAAATTATGTGAAATACTGTAAGACATTGGATGCAGCTCACCTCAACGGCAAACAAAAGCATCGGTCGCTATGACCCTGTGTAAGTACATGGGCAGGCATGTTATGTGCAACAAGGTTAGCATCCACTAAAAATAGCAAATGGGCAACATCTCTAGGGATATCCCGAGTCATCTATTGTAAGTTTGCTGCTGGTATTGGTGAAATCGAGCCGGACATGGTAATATATGAACATCACATAGTGTGTAGTACTGAAATAAACAAGGCATGAACATGCTTAATACATCAACCGTACAAATCATAGCCTTTGCAAGTGGTATTGGTAAGATTTAGCTGGTCAGATCTTACCTGTTAAGTCCTGGGGAGTAGTCGCTGGGAGACTTCATCTGGGCCAGAGCCTGCACCATGTCGGGGGCGGCGATGGAGGCGAGGTGTTCCTCCGGGTTAACACGCATAGCAGCCATCGCGCCATGGACCGCCATCAGCTCCTGGCGGGGGGGATTTGGAGGCATGAGGATGTTTCACAGGTGTCATTTAAGCAATCAGGCCGGGGACGTGATAGAGATCGGTGGGTTACCTAACTGGATCCGAGCAGAACGTAGATGTGGTTGAAGCTATGGTTGCCGCGGCGGCGGTTTGAGATGCCGGTAGGGGGAGGCGCGAGGGAGGGGGGGTACTGAGGGGAAGGGGATGTGGTTGGAGGAATAATTTCTGAAATCGCGTGCCCAATGAAAAATTTGGTGCGAAATTTGAAACTTGGGCGGGGGAAACACACAACACAGACGAAGCGCGTAAAATACTCGTGTGCGAGAAAAAAAAGTTGGCAGATCCCGTCTCCAAAAAAATGTACAAGTGTACTTGATTTTTTACGGTTAGTGGTACACCTGGTTTATTAGGAAATATCGCACAGGTAACTGATTTATGGGTCATTAACACAAAAAACGCAGACGGGTACGACATAGAAACCGTGTATTTTGTGATCTTCTAATGATTAACGCAAAAAAATGCACACGGGCACACATGCTAATCAACGCTCAAAGCCCTCAAAGGATGCTCTTACCGACATTGTACGTTAATACTACAAACTTAAAGTACTACTGGTAATTTGCTCTAATACTACAAACTTAAACTACTTCTCACATGCTGCCATCAAGGCATGCTGGCCAGACACCGGCGTTCTCCTTCCCGGCCTTGTAGGCGGCAGACCACCGTGCTTCGATATCCGCCAAGCTCTCCTCACCACGGCATGTGACCTCTTTTTTCTTGCGGCGGTGGGACTCTCTTTTCTTGACTGATTTCTGCCTTTTCCGCTCCTTCTGTGCGGCTTTGGCCGCCTCTAGATCCACCACCCATTCGGCCATGCAGCCTCAAAGTCCACCCATGTAACTGTCTGGCCGCCGGTGGCGATGAACTCGGCGGGGCGAGATGCCACCTCTTCCTTACCATGTGCGCGGTCGCGGGCGGCGAGGAACACGGCGGGGCGGGATGCCATCGCTTCCTTACCAGTTACTGTGCGCTGCGGTGCCATGGACGGCGCTTGGAGAGAGCTCTGGGACTGAGGGGTCGGGCAGCCGTACAGTGCGGTGGTATTCAAGAGCTCAACCACAAACGACAACAGAAATTTGGCTTCCCTTACAATTTTGCTCATTCATTATCGCACACGGTTCATCTCCGTCGCTTCCGGAAACAGTGTGCACTGAGCCTATTGTGTGTTGTGTTATGATTGGCCAGAACCCAGCCACGCGGATCGCGCATGTGCACCATTGGATGCGCTACAATCGAACGACAATCCACATCCCTCACATCACACCCGTGCACCTGTAGCTGGATTGGATTTATATGCGCTAAATGCCTAGAAAATGCACATAATCCCCTATGGTAAATGAGCCCGGAAAAATGCCAATTTTGAACACGGTGATTTGCAGGGTGTATGTTCGTCGTATAAAAAAACTCCTGGGCAAAGAACGAAGAAAATTTGGATTCCCCTTCAATCTTGAGGATTTCCCTTTCGAAAGCATGGAACTTCCTCGGTGATGGTTCGATTTATGAAGGGCGTGCATGACAACATAAGCCAAACCTTCTCAAATTTTTACCAAGGTATGGTGAGGTCATACCATGGCACCATGCCAGGCGTCATGTTTTTAAGCATTTATTTCATTTTTATAGTTGAAAACCCAACAAACAGACATTTGTGGTTGATTATTGCCACACATTTCATCGAAATATCTATCCATTCCTTGTAAAAGGCATGAGAATTTACTAAATGGCATGAGCATGGTTTTCTAGGCCATTCTTCTGGACCCTTTCATGCATCGATTGTTTGAACTAGAATTATGCGCATTAATGCCTAGGAAATGCACATAATCCCCTAAATATGGCAAATGAACTCGGAAAAGTGCCAAATTTGAACACGGTGATTTGCAGGTTGTATGTTCATCGTAGAATAAAACTCGTGGACAAAGGACAAAAGGAAATTTGGACCCCCCTTCAATCTTGGTGATTTCCCCCTTGAAACCGTGAAACTTCCTCGGTGATGGTTCGACTTATGAAAGGCACGCATCACGACATAAGGAAAACATTCTCCAGTTTTTACCAGGGCATGGTGAGGCCATACCATGGCACCAAGCCAGGCGTCATGTTTTCAGACCATGTGTTTCATTTTTTGTATAGTTGTTAACCGAGTAATCGACACGTTTATGGTTGACTATTGCCACACATTTCCCTGAACTATCTGTCGCGTTTACGGATTTCGCCTCCACCGCTTTCTGCCGCCTATCTGCACCGACATTCTAGACTATGGTCGTCTGGGGTTCTCTGCGGCATTGGGCCGGGGATTTTTCTCATGGAGAAGGTAATCAACTTAATTAGCGAAATATTCACTCATATCTTATTGCAGTCCGTCCGCCGTTGTTAATCAACCGGTGGAAATCGCCATGGAATCATTTTTGTTCTAGCTGATTCGTGGGTGTTCATTGATGTGTGCACAGTGCGAGCACAAATCTGGCAACTGTGGTCATGGCCAGTCGGAAATGAAGTTCTAGCTCACCATTCCGGATGACTTCAGGGAGCGCTCGGTATGTTCAATCTCAACCTACCACGGTCGGCATGGCCTAAATTTGTGAACATATACCGTCTGTTGCTACATTATCTATATATTTGCATCAAATCTTTGTTACATTATCTATTTTTAATTCTATATTTTTGTACTTTGCTTGCATCTATATATGGATATGTTCTATCAGTTACTCCCATATTTGCATCTTGCTCGGTGATTTCAATATATCTAATTTAGGATCTTAATTTTCATTTCAAGCAGTACATCCCTTACTTTGCAAGAACAGGAGTAGAAGGAAATCTTAGGTTTTACTTTGCTGATGACTCCCAGGATGTCATATTGACAACACAACATGGGTTTACAATGACAGTTAACGTAAAACTTGATAAAGATGGTCACTCCTATTTTAATGCGGACCTTTGGAGAAAAATGGCTAAGTGTTATGAACTGAAAGCTGGCAATAAAATTCTAGTGCGTGCACCACAGCCTGCTCTAATTAACATGGATGTTTACTTCCCTAACGTCATTAGCCGATCAAAGTCTGATCGAGGTTAGTGTCCTTTCAACTTTCTCCATGCTGTCATATTACTATTTAAGCAACCAATTGATCACTATTTAAGCAACCAATTGTGATATCGTATTCTGACTCCGTTCCTAGGCAGTAACAAATTCTGTTTACCAATTTATGCGCACTATATATTCTTCTACCATGTTCTGAATAAATAATACCTTTCCACCTTTTAAGTAGGATATGTTGGATGCATAGTGAATGATATGTATGTTACTAAGCGTACCAAATTTCACTGGAAGGACTTGAAGCATGTCATAAACTTTGTTGATAATCTGACAGAGATAGCACATCGCATGAACGCTGGATTTTGGATGGGATTAATTAGACCTATGGTGCACACACTAAACAAGACCAATTGTGTGCACAAAGTGCTGGTAAAAAGTCTTATTTTAATGTTGATGCTCATAAACTATATATATCTTCAACGATATGTTACAATTGTTTTTTTATTCTACATGTCAACAGAAATTGCCCCCTATAGCCGTGCCTGGATCGATTTCCCGGTGTGGTCGAATTACACTTGTGCCTGCTAATAACGCCAAAGTGATTGCAAGGTACTGCATTTCCCGCAAAAATGGAACCATTCAAATTAGCAAGTTCTCACTTCTCGTGGCAATGCATCCATATTGGAAAATTCGAGACACTGTTCTACTCCTGCTCTACCAAGGCACAGGAGGGCTCTTCCTTTTCATTGACGAGATGCTGAGTCACCGTGATCAAGCTTCTTCCAGTGGATAATTGTGGTTGTTGGCCCTCAGCCTCTTAAAATGTGCTAGCTGTTACTATATATGTTAAGTATGTAGATATGGACCATATGGCTGTTGGCCCTTAGCCTCTTAAGTTGTCCTCCAATGCGCAGGCTCACTGGGAAGCGAGCCCTTTGACTTCCATGGCCGCCCGCCTTCCTCTCCATTAATGGCGCCCGAGCCGCTGTTTAATACGGGCGTCCTTACTGTTCGCCTCCCATTCCCCTCCTCCCCGTAGACCTCCATCGCCATGGAGCAGAATGATCATCTGCGACTAGTCTTCAAGTTTGGTGAAGTCGACTCTGAGCCGGAGGAGATAGAAAATAGGGAGGAATGGGGCCTCGTAGACATGGCCCAGAACGAGCTGGCCGAGGCGAATGCTGCCCCCGCTCCCATCCCAGATCCCATACACACGCCCACGCCAGCGACCATCCCCGTAGCATTGACGGGCTGGTCGCCAAGCACTATCGCAGAGCTGGAAGCCGCGAGCGTCAGCGAGGTCTCCGCGGACCCATGCAAGCTCATGTGCATGTCAGCGCTAGCGCTCGTGCCCATGCGCGCCCCTCCACCCACCGTGCGACGGCCCCCGTGCGTTTGGCTGCGTCCGCGGCGCCCGTGCGCGCCCCTCCACCCACCGCGACGCCAGTCCCCATGTGTTTGGCTGCACCCGCCGCGCCCGTGCCCGTGCGCGCCCCTCCTCAGCAGCATGGGACGCTGCCGTCGACCGCTACCTCTGAGCAGCGTCAGTTGTCGTCCTCCTGCGCCCCGCCCGTCGATCGCGCGACGACATGATGTTTGATTTACAAGTGAATAACATTTTGTGCTACCTTGAAGATTTCAACAACGGCGTCCCGGAGGACGACAATGACGGCGCGGCACACCGCCTCCTCCGCCGCCGAAAATAGTTTTTTTGGGGTTTAATACTGCATCTCGGATTCTCGATCATATGAATATAAATTCGCAGTGTGACTGAATGAAAGATATGGTTTGAATGAACTTGTGTTTTTCTCTCTTAATGTACAGACTTATCAAACGATTTTATTTTGAAAAAAACATCAACAGTTTTTAAATACAAAACACTCATCGCAAACATTTTAGTTAGAACACCCGTATGCAAACCGATAGCTTCCCCAGGAAGCCAAGGGAAAATGTGCCGAGCAGGATTTCTGCATCCCTTCAACGCAAACGGTTGTTTTGCATGACCCGTGTGCAACCACGTACAAACAATTGGGTAAGATATGCATATCTGTCATTTTGGGTATGTTGCCATTTCTCAAACTAGAAAGATTGACATTTGTTTATCTAGTAACATTGCCATTTTGTCAACCTTGTAACACTGCGATTTGTCAAAATATGCAGGTACAAATCACTAGCACTATCTAATTTTTGCAACTAAAATCACTAGCACTGTTCATATGGACACCACTAGCAGGCCTGAGTTCATGGACGCATATGCAAATGAACCATAGATTACATACAACAAGTCATCAACCCACAACGACAACGAGGATACATGTTGGATTATAGATCATTTCCAACAAAACATTCTAGTAAAGTTTTTCTCACACAACAAATAACAAAGCGACGAAGTGAACTTCAGCTCAACCACTCGTCAGTGTTGGAAACGCTTGCTTTGAACCAGAAGTGATTCTCTAGGAAGGGCCAGCTACTGTCAATCTCGAGACCAACGCAAGACTGATCATCCAGGCTGAAGCGGCCTATTTCAATACCCATATTGCGAAGGTAGGGAAGCATAGTAATGTCCTAGGTATGGATACAATTGCTTCTCATAAATGGTTGTACCATTGTGTCAACAGCAGCTGGATCGCCTTCCACCATCATTGGATAGTTTTGTCCAAGGAAGAGAGAGTTTCCTCCAAGACTTCCAATACTGAACCAGGGAGAAGGTGTTGGCGCTAGTACACCAGTATCCATCATGAATACCCTGCAACGGATGTTGGAATAGGTCCGGAGAGTGCGACCTTACGAGACAACACCTACTTCCTTAGTAACATCATTAGTGCCCCGTATACAAACAAGAAGAGGTGATCCATCGGAATAAGTTGCCAGGTGCCACTGAGTATATGGGTCGTGCTCGTCCTCATGCTCGTGAATAAAATTTTCAAGTATAGGTGGTGGAATGTTCATAGGACCTTGGAAACACAAGAAGGTTAATTAGTAAAGGGAAACTAGCTAACCCACATGCATGTGGATGAAACAATAATAATTACGGTGGAAGACAAATGTACCGAAATCATGAGGATTCCATGCAAAAACAGTGCCACGAGTGCTGGCAGCAAACACAAGAACCTCATATTGAATTGCATCACAGTACTCATCCATGTATAGAAACTGATTTTTGAGCAATATCCATCGAGTCAAACCATGAAGGACGACAACAAGTTTGTCGAAGATAGCGACAACATATAAGCATTCCTATAACCCCAAGAGCGGTTGGGAACTCGACAAATTGCTATCTTTCGTAGACGATAGTCAGCATGATCGTATTTGAACCCACGTAGAATACCGGTGTACTCAACCTCTGGGCAGTCATCTGAGATTTTTCGAAGTGGAACCCGGTGACGAGTGTACACATTCACAAGTTCCCACTCGCAGTTGTACCCAATATAAACAACCCAATCTCCATTTGCGCTTGCCCAAGCCTTGCCCTCAAGCAATGGCATCTTAACATCATACGTATCATTATCAACACTACTGGAATCAGTTACTTTGCCATCTGCCAGCTCTTTGCCGTCTGCTAGCAGACGGCAAAGAAGCTCTTTGCCATCAGCTACCCGAAAGCAGACGGCAAATAACTGGCTGATGGCCAAGAAAGCCTTTGCCATCAGCCAGTTCTTTGCCGTCCGCTAGCAGACGGCAAAAAGGGAGGGGCCCCACTGAGGAGCTGGTTAAAAAATACTTAACACGACCCCCCTCTTTGCCGTCCGCTAGCGGACGGCAAAGAGCACATTAACGGACGACAAAGGTGGCGGACGGCAAAGATTAAACATATCTAACGGCGCGCCCCCGCCCCGCCCCTCTCTCTC